>NC_090738.1:139601553-139609053 GCF_036898095.1 Palaemon carinicauda | reverse complement strand
GCTTTAGACTTAGGTGTCTGCTGAAAAGCCTCTATCATCACCTGTAAGGACGCTTGCGGTCTTTTATGTTCTACTTTCATATCTTCCAGGAATGACTTCATGGATACCATAAACTCTAAGTGACCAGAGAACAGAGGGTCATTCGGCGTAGGAAGAAGAGTAGAGTTAAAGGTAGAGGTTGCATATACGGAAAGGGGAGTGTGAGCAAAGAAATTACTAGGAGCCGTACTTACCTGATGACTATCTCAGGTCTCATCTGAGGCTTCTGATGTCAGCAGGATCCTCTCTCTCACTTTTACGTCACGGAAGAGGATGTCAGCATGTTATCGGCATCCAAGTTCATAACCGAAAGAGAGTCCTCAACTTTATGATCTGTATGATTAGTTGTACCAGCAGGAAATGAACCATCGGGAGACGGTGACCGAAAAAGCAGTTACATCGGATTTGGGGAAGAGGAGGTCCTTAAGTTCGATTGAAGGAAAGAAAGGGGCATCTTTTTGTAAGGTCTTCTGGAAGCCTGTCATCCAATGCCTAATGGTCTTTTGACTCTATGCTTTATCGTCTTGGGTAACAGTCAATGTGGAAACCCATGTTGAATACGTCCTTGCTCACACTAAAGTTAGTAGGTTCCAAGATGGCAAAGGAACCTTTGGAAACATGGCAATCAGCATGATTCCCACTGGTCTTTTGGCCACAAGGCAACTTGAACCGCCTAGTGCAGGTTACTGTAGCACACTCCATGTCTTCAGCAAACTGTGAAGGTAATTTTTCTTTTTAGTGAGTACAAATTCCACGGCAAAATATTTTTATATCATCAAGTTTCACAGACATTTTCTTCAAAATAAATTTTTACAAAAATGTATGCATAATTTAAAATCTTCACCTACTCTACCTAGGGCTAAGGCTACTCTACAATGGAAGCTCATGCCAAAGAGGACAGAATTCTATTAGAATTTTTAAAGTATGGTAAAATATGTGAAGAAAGGGTCATATAGAGAGAACAACGTTTCTGACAAAGTCACTCAAATAGAAAACCTAAGCTGGTGAATTTAGATACCATTCTCCCTAAGACAAAAGCAGCTGGGCGCAAGGTAGAAGATATTCCTAGAAACCATGGCTCTATGGACGGACCTCTCATTTCCCATAGGTATGTCGTCAAAACGCTTCAGTCAACAATAAAAGTATACAGTCCTTTAGGGAGAAAGACCACGAGTATGAGGAAAGGTAGAGGCTAATAGTAGGCAGTAGATAAATAAATCTGACGAAAACCTAGTTGTTAAAATTAAGGGGACTATCCGTTAAGCCATATATTTTTAGACATATATAATACCTTCATCATATAAAAAAATCGATTAATTTGATTGAAAACAATACAATCAACACTTCAAATTATTCTGAATGATGAGTCTTCGATTTTCCTTTTTTTAGGATATTTTTCTCAATTTTCTTCTTTAAGACGTAAAATGATCTTGAAAAACCGAGAAAAAGGAAAATCTAAATTCTGTTACTGAAAAGTGGGTGGTTTTTATTCCTCTTCAATTATATACTTCTCTCTAAACTCGAACAATAAATAGGTGACAGAAATGTACCTAAGTATGAATAAGTATGTTTTTAAGTTATGAGCTTCCAAACATTTGCTATAATTTTTCACTTTTTTCTTAAAATAATCAAGATATCATTATTATGACAACCTTACTTTGTATTTTTATTTTTTATTCCTACATGATGGCTTCTTATACGAGGGTTTTGAACACTAAGCTTCTTAACACACTTGGCGTGAGGGTGTCTCTCATTGTTGCCAAAGTTTTAGTTGGAAGGTTCCAGCTTTGTACTCATATTCAAGTTTACTTGTTTTCTTGATTCTTTTTTGTTGCTCTCTGCTTACATTTCGTTCTTTCTATGACCTTAGGTAACATTGGCCTTGCTATAAAATTCATGAAAACTTTGTGAAAACACAATGTACATATGAATTGTAAGTGAACAAACACATCCATTATAACTTCTGTACGTCTTTGGAAACTCTTGCTGCTGTTCTCCTAGCTCGTAGTTTTCGTTCACTTAGTTTCACCAATGCCTTCTTTCTCGGCCAGCCGTACGAGATTTCGAAAAATGAGTGAAAAAAATTGCTATTTATATGCAAAAATAAACACTAAAAGACGATTCTGTCAAACTCAGTTATGCAGACATTGCAGTAAGGATGACGTCATCATTTAAAGACTGCTTTATATTCATTATTTGTAAAAATGATTACTTGAAACTTCTGGAGAGCATGTACAAAATGTTTTTGCATACATAGAAATAATAAAAAAAATCGACTTTTTAAAGTTGTTATATCAAACCCCACAGCGGATGGTCCCCTTAAATCGGGAGAAAGGGGATTAGCCTTTTTTAAATAATGAAAGCTTTTAACACTGTTAGAATGCCATGAATTTGCAAATTAAAGGAAAATCCTGACAACCAGGAGGTATCCAATCGACTAACATCAGTGGATAGTGTTCCTCAGATATGGAAGAAGGGAATAGACGCAGTTGGCCAGCTTAAGACTGCAGCTAAGGAAACAAGGGGGAAGATTTCTTCTAATCAGAAAAGGGAGGTACCCCTAACCTACTCATATCTATGGCCAGAAGAACTCAAGCCAAAAGGACTGGAAAGTATGATCAAATGGTAAATTTTTCGGCCATGGAGTCTCTGACCAAGCAAAGGAATCAAAACCCAACTGCAAGAGATACATAGCCTAAGATGAAGAGCTAAAGCCAGAAACGAAGAGACTGCAAAGGCGGTAAGTGAGAACCCTAGGGGTTTTAGTTTAATACCTAGGAAAGTTTAGGACACAAAAATCCACCCTGTTGGCTAGCCTGGCTTATATAACGATTTAAATATACTCAGATTCCAGGGAATGCACACTAGAAAAAGGAATTGCAGTTCCACGGAAAGTGAAAAAAAATGTAACCTTACTAGGAAGGGGAAAAGAACAGCTGGGCCAATCAAGGGTGGTCAATAGGCAGCAGAGATAATTAACCGAGGGAAGGATCTTTCACTCGCCCAACAAGAGCCAAACTAGGTGACCTGGAAGCTGTTCTGTACATTTATGTAGCAACTGATGATTCTCCATATGCCAGGAAAACCTGGACTGGAAACAGGAACTAGGTTCCAGAGCAAGCAAGCCAAGACTAGCAAAGGGGAAGGGGAAGGGTGGAATGGAAGTGAGGCTTAGAAGCGGCAGGACAATAAAGCATAACTGTCGTATTAGAACATGAAAATGTCTTTGGGAGGGATCTACAGTAAACAGGCGCTGAAAACTAATTTTCACAACTGGCTGCCAGCATAACACAAACTAAGAATGATAGCATAGCAAATGGGTAAGGTGACACGAAATGAAGGTCTACCTGACAATATTAGAACAGGGCTGGTTTGGTTCTAAGGGATCAACAGAGTGTAGACACAGGGAACAAGTCCTCCCAATCAGTGCAGCCTAGCAAGACACTACGACTATGTAGATAAGTGAGATACTTTCGCTGAGAGATAACTATAAATCACCATCCAATGCTCCCAGAGACTGCATTCAAGGCTGTAGCTCCGCACTATAACATATTAGTAGCAAAAGAAGGGTACTGCCCTTAAGAGAGCCTTATGGTTACGTGGTAGAAGATGAAGGTGGGTTCGTAAATATTAGGTAATCTTGCCCAAAGGCTAAGTGCATAGAGTAAGCCTAAGCCAGGAATGATTTAAGACAAGCATGCATAAAAGCAGATGTCTAGTCTATAAATATACCAAATTTTTAAAAGAATTTTTTGAACACACATTTTAAAGATTAGATATGAATTTTATATACAATCCCAAGCATGGAGCCAAAACACGGGGCGAGACATGAAATGCCTCACCACAGAAGGAAAAGATAATCAACTTAACCAATGAAGAAGAAGATGAAGCATTCATAGTCTCCAACACACTTAAAAAAATATTTTAAAACAAGCAGAAAGCAGAATACTACCTAAGTGATCTGACAAGATGACACTTCAAGAAGAAATGGAGAACCAGCGAACATGTTTACAGCTTACTGGAAGCGGAGTTATAACGGCTCTCTCTCTCTCCCACGTATCCAATCCTATCCCATATCCTTCGAGATAAGATTAACTCTATTCGGGGAAGGATAGCCATAGTTGTGTTGAGCAGGTAATTGTTTCATACACGAAATCTCTCGAGACCTTTCCTCCTGAGGCTAGAAGCCTGTGATACCTCTACAGGTAGAATTCTTTAGTATATCCCAAGTAAAAAGCTGCCTTTGAGGAACCTTCATCAGGACGATAGGGCTTGAGCCCTAAAGTAGTAGTAATAATAATAATAATAATAATAATAATAATAATAATAATAATAATGATAATAATAATAATAATAATAATAATAATAATAATAATCATAATAGGAAGAATACGAAGAAGAAAAAGAAGAAGAAGAAGAAGAAGAAGAAGAAGAAGAAGAAGAAGAAGAAGAAGAAGAAGAAATGCAACAAAATCTGAAAGCCTTACACATGTCTTTGCTTTGGCTGTTTTTTCATCACCACCCTGGTCAATGCAGATAGACGGTGGAAGATTCTCTTTTGATCGCTCTGTGATGGGCCGAGATAGACTGTGACTATGAGTCACTTTATTACAGAACATCAGTTTATATATACAAAAAATCCGGGCAAAAAGGACAAAAAAATAGCAGGCAATTTCCTGTTCAACTAACAATCGGTTCTGTTAACAGTTAATGGTAAGAAAAACACGTTTATTTAGGTTCCTATCAGTGCGAGGGGAGAGCGAAGATACGAAACATGATATAAAAAATAAAAAAAATGTTGATACTATGTACGATCCCGTGACACACGGTTGGTACATGGCTCTCCCCCTAAAATGAAATACTGTACATGTTAAATAGGGCACCCTGATCTAGAGAGGCGAACTGTAAGTAGGTCATCTGGCAGAAGATAAGCAGGTTTTAGACGATCAATGGAGACCTAGTCTTCTTTGTCACAAATGTTTAGTAGGAATGCTTTCGGACTGCGTCGGATCACATGGAAAGGGCCCATGTAAAGGGGGCTAGTGTCGTTATGTAGGAAGACATGCGTTGCAGAGCGCAAGTCTGTCGGTATGTGATGCTTCGCTGGAGGCTTATAAGTGTGGCGGCATGAAGTAAATTTTCCCATGATGTGATGTATGCGCTGGAGATCGTCGGAGGTGGTTGCAGAAGTAAAAATTTGGCAAGGACGACCAACAGGTCGCCATATACATTTTGAGCTGCCAGGACATCGAGGGCGTCCTTAGGAGTGGTCCTTAGTCACAGGAGGACCCAGGGAAGCTGAGTGAACCAGCTTGAATCCTTGTAGCGAGACATCAAAGCTGCTTTGAGGGTACGATGAAAATGTTTAACCATTCCATTGGCAGCGGGATTGTAGGCAGTTGTCTGATGTAGGGTGATGCCCAGGAGATTTGCTAATGATGTCCACAATTGAGAGGTGAAAGTGTTACCCTTGTCAGAAGTAATAAGTTCAAGGATACCAAATCATGCAATCCATCCTGAGGGTAAGGCAGATGTACATGAGGCGGAGGTTGCAGTTTTCATGGGAATGGCTTCAGGCCAACGAGTGTAGTGGTCGATGACGGTAAACAGGTAACAATGTCCTTGTGATGTGGGTAGAGGCCTACAGCGTCGACGTGAATTTGGGTGAAACTACGCTGAGGTTGAGGAAAGGTGCCCACTCCTTAATCCGTGTGTCGATGTACTTTGGAAGTCAGGCAAGAAGTACAGGCGCGGACCCAATCCTTATCATCCTTAGATATGCCATGCCAAATGAACTTTGTATTTAGCAGCTGTGTAAAAGAACGGCACGAGGGATGTGAAAGGCCGGGAAGGAAATCAAACACCTGTCGGTGCATGAGAGCAGGAATCCAAGGTCACGGTCTACTGTACTGACGTCACAGAGGAGGGTGGTGTTGGAGTTGTCGAGGGGGATGTCTTCCTAACAGAATGATGTTCAAGATGTCCTACATGCTTGATACTCTGGATCCTGACGTAGGCCTTCAGCCAAGGTGTTGTAATCCAATCCCAGTTGAATGGCAGCCAACCTGTTTTTCTTGACAGGGCCTCGAGAACGGAATTCATTTTCCCAGGGACGTGTTGAAGGGTGCAATTGTATTCAGCCACAGCAGAGAGATGTCGGCGTTGAGGGGCAGACCAGGCGTCAGACTGTCGAGTGAAGGCGTGCACCAGAGGAATATGGTCGGTACGAATGACAAAGGGCGTACCTCCTAAGAAATGGCGAAAGTGACGGACAGCCAAGTGCACCGCCAGCTATTCGCGATCGAAGGTAGAATAACCCGATTCTGCCTTGGACAGTTTCCTGCTGAAGAAGGCCAATGGGCAGGGCGAGCCGTTGACCACCTGTTCGTGTACTGCACCAATAGGGACATCGCTGGCATCAGTGGAGAGAAGGAGTGGGGCATGTGGGATAGGAAACGTGAAAGCAGCAGCGGCTGATAGGACCTTCTTTACATTACAGATGGCCGCTTCTTGAAGGGGACCCCACTTCAAGTCTTTTGGCTTGCCCTTGAGGTAGGCGTAGAGGGGAGCAAGAGTGGCGGCAATGGCTGGCAGAAAACGGTGATAATAGTTGATCACGCCCAAGAATTCCAGCAGAGCTTTGACGGTCGAGGGCATGGGGAACTTTTGAACGGCTGCTACCTTCTCTAGGAGGGGATTGACTCCTTCAGGTGTAATGCGGTGCCCTAAGAACGACACTTTGTTGGCGCCAAAGGTACACTTGTCGTACCGGACTACAAGGCCGTTCTGTTGCAGGCGGTCGAGCACGATGCGCAGGTATCGGAGATATACCTCTTTTGAGGAAGAGAACACAAGTATGTCGTCCACATAACATAAACAGAAGGGGAGGTCCCTTAAGATGCCATCCATGAGACGGTGAAACGTGGCCCAAGCATTACAAAGGCCAAAACAGGAGTAAGTGAAGGTGTATGTACCAAACGAAGTGGTGATGGCAGTCTTGGGGATGTCTTCTGGGTTCACAGGCACCTGATAATACCTATTCAGAAGGTCGAGCGTGGAGAAAATCTTCGCTTTGTGCAGGTAGGAGGTCACATAAGCGATGTTTGGGAGTGGGTAGTGATCCGGTTCTGTTTGCAAGTTCAGGTGCCTGTAATCCCCGCTCAACGGAGGGAGCCATCTTTCTTCAGAATGATGTGTAAGGGTGACGACCATGGTCTGGAGGCCTTTTTGCAAAGGTCCATTTCCCCCATTTCGGCAAACGGCTGTTTGGCGGCTGCCAATCAATCCGGTGCCAAACGTCTGAATTTCGCAAAGACTGGGGGTCCCTTTGTCTTGAAATGGAGATGAATACAGTGCTTGGCAGGAGCCATGGGCGTTTGGCAAAGTTCAGGAGCGAAAACTTCCGACTACGACGTGAGGAAGTGGGCGTAGGCATCATTGGTCGTCCAGATGTGGAGTGCG
>NC_090738.1:139576155-139593553 GCF_036898095.1 Palaemon carinicauda | reverse complement strand
ATGGAGATATATATATATATATATATATATATATATATATATATATATATATATATATATATATATATATATATATATATATATATATATATATATATTTTTTGGGCTCAAGCCATGGCGTCCTGATGGAAGGTTCCTTTTTGGTAGCTTCCTTGGGTAAATAACTACTAAGATATTCCCAGAGAATTTAACCACAGGTTATCACAGAATTCTAACTTCTGGAGCGAGTATCCTAAAGGTTTCCCTTTTAAGATATCGTATATCAACAGGGGACGCATGTATTAACGCGCCACATAGCTATCTACACCCCGAACAGAGTTAATGCTTCGGTATGTAAGGGCTGAGAATAGCTGGGAGCTGTTCCATAGCTAATCTCATTCGTGGCTACTACTGATACTCGAGACGTAAACAAACAGGCGCCATTGCTTAAATGACGTCACGTCCGTCTTTATCCTTTGTTCAGTAGCTCGCCCTACTTAGACGGATTTTCCCTGTGCTTTACTTATCGCTTTGCATCTACGTAATGTCGCTACCTTCAGCCTCACCTTCTTCTGGAAAGTTGAGTACAAGGTTCCAGTATTGTTTAGTTAAGCTCTGACCGTAAAGTAAATATTACTTTCCGAGATAATTGCTGTTTTGTGGCAGAGCTGTGCCTCTACCGGACCCGCCATTTTATGGCGTCGTTGTTGTTATGCATGCCTTATTTAGTTAGCCACAACAACGCTTCCGGCCTTATTTACTAATCGATTACATTAGTTTATTTAGTCTTCATAGCTAGGAACTTTTATATCGTGTTTCGACGCTTTTTATCGGTCATCGATTGACCTCATACTAGTCGGCTTCTATAGCCCCCAGGCCAGAGCGCTTGTATATAAGTGTTCATGCATGATTTTATTAGTGATCCTAGGCTAAGTTATGAAGATAGTGGCATTATTTTACAATACTTTCGACCGTGATGCAAGTGTTTTTTCGCCTTCAGGGACCATATAGGGGATAGGTTAATTAGTGTCCCTTCCTAACCTAACCTCCTTGTAGGACCCCTATATGCTTCCTTCATCCCCTGCCTTGGCACTCCCTTTGTTTAGCCTTGATTTCCTTTCTGAGTAAGGGGATCAAGTGTCTAATGGAGTATTCATCGCCTCTCAGTCCTCCCTAAGGGAATGACCCCCCCCTTAGGGTTGCGTCCGAGAGTGAGGTTAGGCTAGCCCTTCCTCTATGGCTGGGAATAGTCTATGACTGTCCTGCCATAGCGATATGTCTTCTATCCTTCCTAGTTCAGGGCTCCTAGCCCTGTTCTAGGTTAGGTTTTGGAAGGTTACTCTGTCCCCTGCTGAAACTGTACCCATGCACCGTTTCAGCCTGGCGGCCTTATCTTAGGTTAGGGAGTGTCCTCCCTTTCCCTAGTGGCCGCTCTGGTACAGAACCCCTTCCTTGGAAGACTCTTCTCTTCTCCCCTCCCCACCTATCTCTTGTATAGCCTAGCCTACACTTAGGTTAGTCTATACCCATCTGTCCCCTGTCCTACAACTCCTCCTTAGGGCGGAGTGATAGGGCTACCTTGAGCTTCCTTGTGCAGTCCGCTCTGGTACATATACCCTTCATAGTGTCCTATGGGGTTAGCCACTGGATACGTTCTGCATGTGGAGGTCTCTCCCCTCTTGGGTGTCCCCTAGCCCTCCCTTGGGCTACCCTGCCCCCAGTCCTCTGCAACCCCGGCTCCTGGGTGATAGAACCTGCCTCTATCATGGGTACACCCTCTCAGGGGGGGGGATGTTTGGATTCCATGACTGGACTTCTTACATCCCTCCCCCTGTCTCTCTCTCTATCCGGGTGCCGGTCCCTTGCCGCCTCCACTGTCGGTGATACCTGCCTCCTACCTTGGTGACTCTCCCCTACCCTCATGCCGCCAGCCTCTCCGCTTGCCGGGGGACTGTCGACTGCCGCCGGCTCCCGCCGACGGCCTTCCTCCTCCCTCCTAGTTTCACCGTCCGCCTGCTGGTCGCCCACCTGAGTGCCGGCATTCACTGCCGGCAACCTGGTTCAGCTATAACCATCCTTATCCCAGTCACCAATCCGGCATCCTCCGACCGCCGGAGCCGCCGCTCCTCTGCCGGCGTGCCGCCGTTGTGCCGGCGTGCCGCCGTTGTGCCGGCGTGCCGCCGTTGTGCCGGCGCCGCCACCCTGGCTTTACTCTTGACTTACATTTTGTCTGTCCTAATGCCAGAAACTCTGCTGGAGCGGCCGCCGGCGTGCCGGAGGTCTGCCGGAACCTCCCGGAGGCGTCAAGGATACTTGCACCCCCTTCTCCTAGCTATCACTTGTATACTGATAGCCCTACACTGCAAACAGATAGCCTGTTTACACTCTTTAGATCAGTGCCTTGGTACTGTTCTATTAGTAATCATGCTGTCCCTTTGCATTCTTCAATATTCCAGCATGCTGCGTGCATCTTAGCGCGGCTGGTTGCCGGAAGCAGTTACCCTAAGGGACCTGTTAGCTCCCTAAATTGGGGACTGAGTGATCTCAGTCCCAAACTTATCCTTGGTTTTCCAGGGAATTCCATTGCCCTGTGGAATTTCAGGGAATACTATCCTGTGCCTTCGGCCATCTTGGATTACCCAGAGATAATGCTTGCGGTAGCCAGACAGGCGAGATGCATGGAGTATGTTTTCTTTACTACTTCAATCTCTATGCATCACACCCTTTCTTTAAGTTAATATTAATGATTAATCTTAACTTAGCTTAAGAACCATTCTTATGACTCCCCCATACTCATTTTCTCTTTCTTCCACAGGAGGAGCAGATGAAGTGTGACTTCGACTTCTGCGCTGTGAAACGCCCGCACTTCTACGGGCATACGGCTTGCAGGACTCACGCCCCTTGTGCTAACAAGAAAGGGGATCTGAAATTCTGGGACCCACTGAATTGTACTGTCTGCCAGGCTCAACTAGTTGATGCCTTCCATAACCCTCCCTCAGCGGAGGTCAGGGACACTTCTCGGGAGAAGCTATGCAAGTGGGTGCGTGGCTTCCAGAAGAATGCCACCGGACCGTACTTGGCCACTGAAGAAATGAGGTCACTCTTGTTCCCTAAGGCCTCCCCTGATTCAGTGGTACCCAAGGATGTGATTCCCACTGTCCAAATTACAGTGGAACCTGATGTTGTCATGGCTCAGTCCATGCACGAGTGCCGCCTGGATTCTGAAGATGACGAACATATGTCGGACGTCTCGGAAGACACGGAGAAGACTCTTATGGCTCAAGGAGCTGAAGATGACGAAGACCAGGTGGAATACGCCGAGTCGGAGCAAGAGGTCGCTCCTCCTTCCATCTCCGCTCCTACTCCTACACCGACGGAAGTATCTATCCCGTCTACCTCCACGACCCCGGATCCCTCTTCTTCCACTCAAGAAATGATCCGGTTGATTAGAGCCGTCATGGACGACAGGTTAAAGGAGAATTAGGAGTTCATCAGGTCCATGATGGGATCCAAAGAACCGAAGAGGATTTCGGTTAAGGATCTCCCCGCTTGCTCACATGCCAACCCGTGGAGGTATGCTGAGCATATGGTTATCGCGACCGGCAGGATCTTTATCAGCGACAAGATCAGCACGGTCCCGTTGGAAGATGTGGAGTTCTTCCCAAACTTTGAGGCCTACCCGGACTGTTACGTCCGACTTCGTTCTGAACCTGCCTCTAAAGAAGAGACCGAACCGAAGGAAGAGATAGTGTTCGATCTCGCGAAGGCCCAGGCTATGCTAGCCAACACATTCAAGAGTAGGGGTTTTACCTGCTCTAAGCTTCCGGCCCTGAGCAAGAAGCACCCTACATATGTCGCACCTGAAAATGCGGTTCTTCCATTCTTGGAAAAGGCCTTCACTGCGTGCCTTAAGGCTGTGGAAGAGGGGAAAGCCTGCCCTGCACTGGAGGAGTGTAGACCCTTCTCCATAGTCACTCCCCCTGACGCTCGACACTGGAAGGATATCCAGCATACTTTCGTCGTGGGAAAGCTAGATCCTGACGTCGCCGGACGTCAGTTTAACGAAGACCTCCTTAAGCTCAACGATCACCTCCTTCGTCGGGAACAAGATACGAAGGAGAGGCTCGCAGCATCTATGTCTCACCAAGTCCAACTTGAAATTATGGCCTGTGACACCAGAGTACCAGACCACTACATGGTACTCTCCAAATCCCACATGACAACCGTGATGAAGGACTTGTACCACTTCATGAAGGCTCGGAGAGCCTGTCGTGAATTCGTGTTCGCAGGTGCCACTGTGAAACACGAACCCCGGAGGCTGATTTCCTCCAACATCTGGGGCAAACACCTCTTTCCTTCTGACCTTGTGAAGGAAATCACCGACAAAGCCGCCACGGAGAATAGGAACCTTCTCCACAAGTGGGGCATGTCAAGAAAAAGGAAACCCTCTCAGGACGACGGACCTCAACCTAAGAGGAAATACCAAAAACAGAAACCCCAGCAACGTCAACAAAGACGTCAGTTTCCGGGACCCGCTACCTCCCAAGTGGCAGCTCAGCCACAACAGACCTTTCAATTGGTCACCCAACCGGTGTTGTCACAGTCACCGGTCTTCACCCCTGCTTTCGAGCAACAGACAACTACCTTTCGTCCCAAAGGTAGAGGCTCAAACAGAGGTGCAAGCAGAGACGCATCTCACCGTCCCTCCAGAGGCAGAGGAGGAAAGGGAGCTAGCGGCCGAGGCAGCAAGCCCTCGGGACACCAGAAGCAATGAAGTGCTTCCGGTGGGAGGAAGACTCCGCCAATTCCAGAATCGTTGGACCTTCGATCCCTGGGCACACAGCATCGTCAAGAAGGGTCTAGGCTGGAGTTGGACTCAACCACCCCCAACCTTCCAGCAATTCTTCCAACAATCAACCCCCCTTCTGGAAGAATATGTCCTAGATCTCTTGAACAAGAAGGTGATAAGGAAGGTAATGTCCACCAGGTTCCAAGGAAGACTGTTTTGTGTCCCCAAGAAAGACTCCGACAAACTCAGAGTCATTCTGGACTTATCCCCCCTCAACAAGTTCATAGCGAACGACAAGTTCAAGATGCTGACTCTTCAACAGATAAGGACCCTTCTGCCTCGAGGTTCCTACACGGTCTCCATAGACCTGGCGGATGCCTACTGGCACGTTCCAATGAACCATCACGCTTCCTCCTACCTAGGATTTCGACTCCAAAGGAAAAGCTACGCCTTCCGGGCCATGCCCTTCGGCCTCAACGTGGCCCCTCGGATCTTCACAAAGCTGGCGGACGCCATAGTACAACAGCTCCGCCTCCGAAACGTCCAGGTGATGGCCTACCTCGACGACTGGCTAGTCTGGGCTCCATCGCCCGAAGATTGTGTAAAATCTTGCAACAAAGTCACCCAGTACCTAGAACACCTGGGATTCAAGATCAACGAGAAGAAATCTCGCCTCTCTCCAGCTCAGAAGTTCCAGTGGTTGGGAATCCAATGGAACCTTCAGTCACACCGCCTTTCCATCCCCCAGAAGAAAAGGAAGGAAATAGCAGGGTCTGTCAAGCGACTGCTGAAATCCAAACGAATTTCAAGACGCCAGCAGGAACGAGTTCTAGGCTCTCTACAGTTCGCCTCAGTAACAAACCCAGTGCTTCGTGCACAGCTAAAGGATGCCGCGGGAGTCTGGAGACGTTCTGCATCCATCGCTCGAAGAGACCTCAAAAGACGGCTTCCAAACAGACTTCGACTTCTCCTAAAGCCGTGGTCAGAAGCAAAGGCCCTGAAAAGGTCCATTCCTCTCCAACACCCTCCTCCATCACTCAACATCCACACGGACGCTTCGCTGGAGGGTTGGGGAGGTCACTCCCACCAAAAACAGGCTCAAGGCACCTGGTCTCCCCTGTTCAAGACGTTCCATATAAACATCTTGGAGGCCATGGCGGTCCTTCTAACTCTGAAGAAATTATCCCCGCCGCCCTCGATCCACATTCGCCCCAGATAAATCAGGTGCTTCTCCCAATCTTCCGTCTGGCAGAGAAGAAGAAGTGGCACCTGCCTGCAGTTCACCTACAAGGATTCCGCAACGTGACAGCGGATGCTCTATCTCGGACAAACCCGATAGAGTAGGAATGGTCTCTAGACGCAAGATCATTCTCCTTCATCTCTCACCAAGTCCCAGAACTTCAGATAGATCTCTTTGCAACGAGCGACAACAATCAACTTCCTCGGTATGTGGCCCCGTACGAGGACCCCAAGGCAGAAGCAGTGGATGCCATGTCACTGGACTGGAACAGATGGTCCAAGATCTACCTGTTCCCTCCCACCAACCTTCTGTTGAAAGTCCTCTCCAAACTGAGAACCTTCAAAGGGACAGTGGCCCTAGTGGCTCCCAAATGGCCCCGGAGCAACTGGTACCCCCTGGTCCTGGAGCTGCAGCCCAAGCTGATCCCTCTCCCGGGCCCAGTTCTCTCCCAACAAGTACAGAAGTCGACTGTCTTCGCTTCATCATCGAAAATCAAGGACCTTCATCTCATGATTTTCTCTCCCTAGCCGCAAAGAAGAGGTTTGGGATCTCGAAGAAAAGTCTGGACTTCCTAGAGGAATACAAGACCGAATCCACAAGACGGCAATACGAATCATCCTGGAGGAAATGGGTCTCCTTCGTCAAGACAAAAAATCCTAAAGAAATCACGATTGATTTCTGCATGTCCTTCTTTATTCACCTTCATGGACAGGGATTAGCAGCCAATACGATTTCAACCTGCAAATCGGCCTTGACCAGACCAATTCTATATGCTTTCCAAATTGATCTGTCCAGCGACATCTTCAACAAACTACCGAAAGCATGTGCTCGCCTACGCCCAGCACCCCCACCGAAACCGATCTCCTGGTCACTAGACAAGGTGCTCCATTTCGCCTCCAACTTGGATAATAATTCATGCCCTCTCAAGGATCTGACTCAGAAAGTTATATTTCTCTTTGCTCTTGCTTCGGGAGCTCGAGTCAGCGAAATAGTGGCATTATCAAGAGAAGACGGACACATCCTGTTTACCGATACAGGAGACGTTACCCTCTCCCCTGATCCGACGTTTCTCGCCAGAAATTAATTACCCACCAAAAGATGGGGCCCCTGGAGAATATGCCCACTGAAGGAAGATGTCTCTCTATGCCCAGTAGAGAGCCTCAAGGTCTATCTTCGCAGAACTTCGAACTTTGGTGGAGGCCAACTCTTCAAAGGAGAAACATCGGGCAGCGACCTGTCACTGAAACAATTAAGAGCGAAAATCACCTACTTCATTCGCAGAGCAGATCCTGACAGTACACCCGCTGGTCATGATCCTAGGAAAGTTGCATCATCTCTGAATTTCTTTCAGAGTATGGACTTTGAAAGCCTTAAAAACTTCACAGGCTGGAAGTCCTCGTGCGTTTTCTTTAAACATTATGCGAAACAAGTGCACGAAGTCAAACATTTTGTGGTAGCCGCAGGTAGTGTTATGAAACCTGCACCTAACTCTGAGTAGAACAGTGAGTTACTTGGGACTCTAACTCTTCGGGTGCCTATGTTGACCCTCGAGCGATACATAGTGATGTCGAAAACACTTAGTGCTTTTATAACTGTTCTTATCCCAGGTGAAATGTCATAGTTGTCACACAAGTGCCGCATGCCATGAGCATGATGTGTTTTATTCAAAGACTTGCGTTCCTCGAGAACGAGTGCCTACTAATAAACTTGAAATTCCTTTTCATATTCAAGAGCAAGTCTTTATTACTATGTACATTATAATTACTGTAAATGAACTTTACTTATTGCTGTAATTTATTTAATTTCTGCATTTGTGAAATAAAATTTCTATTTTATTATCTGTGCGTCTCAATCAGCTCCTACTTACTATGAAATACATTCCTGTCATAGTTTTATTATCCCCTTTTCCTTATGGTTATGGAGAAATTAAGATACTAACTCTTAATTTATATTCACTTTGATTATGTAATGTTCCAATACGAATACTTACTCTTCATACCCTGGAGATGAATCATCTTTCTCAACATACAGTGCCCAACCACCACTGGTCTGCTTTTCAGAATGTTCCTATACAAATACCAAACATTCAGCTGCATCTCAAAGTTCTTCAAGTTCTTCTATCAGGATGAATAGCCCTTCAATACCACTTTGACGTCGGCATGGCCCGTGGGAACTTCACTGCCAAGGGGGGCAGGATGCTTCTTCCCTACGGTTCTTTACCAAGATTACTATGCTAATTTGTCAATGCCTTGGCACTTACTATTAGGGGAAAATCTACCACGATACATTGATTCTCCGGTATTCTTCCATCAGGACGCCATGGCTTGAGCCCAAAAAACGGATTTTGAGCGAAGCGACAAATCTACTTTTGGGTGAGATAGCCATGGCGTCCTGATGGACCCTCCCTGCTACTTCGTCCAGTTTTAGGTCCCACCCTGCTCTGCTGTATCATGGTGATGGGCAAGCAACTGGCTTCAGGATAAAGACGGACGTGACGTCATTTAAGCAATGGCGCCCGTTTGTTTACGTCTCGAGTATCAGTAGTAGCCACGAATGAGATTAGCTATGGAACGGCTCCCAGCTATTCTCAGCCCTTACACACCGAAGCATTAACTCTGTTCGGGGTGTAGATAGCTATGTGGCGCGTTAATACATGCGTCCCCTGTTGATATACGATGTCTTAAAAGGGAAACCTTTAGGATACTCGCTCCAGAAGTTAGAATTCTGTGATAACCTGTGGTTAAATTCTCTGGGAATATCTTAGTAGTTATTTACCCAAGGAAGCTACCAGAAAGGAACCTTCCATCAGGACGCCATGGCTATCTCACCCAAAAATAGATTTTTCGCTTCGCTCAAAATCCGATATACAGTGATACCTCGGTAGTCGAACGACTCTATACTCGAACAATTCGGAGTTCGACCAAAATTTTCGAGAAATTTTTGCTGCGGTGCTCGACCAAAAATTCGGTACTCGACCAGCCGAACACGTGACGACCGCATGGGCTTTGTGATGATCGCGCCATCTCGGCCACTCTCGCTTGTTCGGGAAGCATCAGTTCTCTCGAGAGCGTCACTCAGACAACGCGCGATCAGCATTCGTTGTGATTTAGTGATTTTCAGTGCTTTTAATTGCTTTTTTAGCTTTCATAATGAGTCCCAAGAAAGTAATGAGTGTTAAGGGGAAGGAGAAGAGGAAAACAGTGCGAACAACGATCGAGTTGAAGAAGGAAATTATAGCGAAATATGAGAATGGTGTACGAGTGTCCGATTTAGCGGTAGAATACGGAATGGCGAAGTCGACCATTTCTACGTTTTTAAAGCATAAAGAAATGATTAAGAAGGCGAATGTTGCAACGGGAGTTACGGCGGTAACTAAGCAAAGGCCACAAGTGATTGAGGAGATGGAAAAGTTGCTTTTAATATTTATTAAAGAAAAACAGTTGGCCGGGGAAAGTGTTAGTGAAGCGTTCATTTGTGAAAAAGCGTTGCATATCTATGAAGAATTAGTGAAGAAAAGTCCGAGTACCAGTGAAAGTGATTCATTTACATTTAAAGCGAGCAGGGGTTGGTTTGAAAAGTTTCGTAATAGAACAGGTATTCATCGTGTTACTAGGCATGGGGAGGCAGCTAGTTCGGATCAAATTGCAGCCGATAAATACGTGGGGGAATTCGATCGGTACATAAATGAACAAAATTTGATCGCACAACAAGTCTTTAATTGTGATGAGACTGGGTTATTTTGGAAGAAAATGCCAGCCAATACGTACATTACCAAGGACGAGACGAAGATGCCAGGTCACAAGCCAATGAAAGATAGGCTAACATTGTTGCTGTGTGCAAATGCAAGTGGCGATTGCAAGATCAAACCCTTGTTAGTGTACCACTCGGACAACCCCCGGGTGTTCAAACGAAATAATATTTGTAAAAGTGCACTACCAGTTATGTGGCGCTCGAACACTAAATCTTGGGTCACAAGACAATTCTTTACTGAGTGGATAAACGAAGTGTTTGCCCCCCAGGTTAAGGCTTACCTCATTGAAAAGAGCTTGCCAATGAAATGTCTTCTGGTTATGGACAATGCTCCTGCACATCCTCCAGGTCTCGAGGATGACTTGAAAGAAGAATACAGCTTTATCAAAATCAAATTCTTGCCCCCCAATACTACTCCCATACTCCAGCCCATGGACCAACTGGTCATTTCAAACTTCAAAAAACTCTATACCAAGGCCCTTTTCAGAAAGTGTTTTGAAGTGACCAATGACACGAAGTTGACCCTAAAGGAATTCTGGAAGGAACACTTCAGCATCCTCAACTCTGTTAACATGATTGACCAAGCTTGGCGAGGTGTGACCTATAGGACATTGAACTCTGCCTGGCGTAAGCTGTGGCCATCATGTGTCACAGAGAGGGAGTTTGAAGGTTTCCAACCAGAGGCGGGTCCAAGCACTGCTACCCCTGTAATTTCTGATGACACTGATGTCGTTGAGGAAATTGTTGTCATGGGCAGGAGTTTGGGGCTTGAGGTCGACAAGGATGATATTGATGAGCTTGTAGAAAGCCATTCTACCGAGTTGACTGTGGAGGAATTGTTGCACCTGCAACAACAACAGCAGCAGGATCTGATTGTGGAGCAGGAATCTTCAGAAGAGGATGAGGTAAGGGAGGATGTTCCAAGTTCTCTCATCAATGAAATTTGTTCCAAGTGGGCAGATGTGCAGGCTTTTGCTGAAAAATACCACCCAGAAATTGCAGTAGCAAACCGGGCAGTGCATATGTTTAATGATAGTGTCATGTATCATTTTCGAAGAATACTGCAGAGGAGGAAGAAACAATTAACAATAGACCAGTTTTTCACAAAAGAAAAGAAAGCTGCTACATCAAAGCCTGTTTCTCCTCCAAAGAAGAGACAAAGAAGAGAAGAAACCCCTGAAATAGATCTGCCCACCCTTTCATTGGAGAGAGAAACAACTCCTGAAGGAGAACTACCCCGCCACATCATGGAAGGGGACTCTCCTTCCAAGCAGTAACCTCCCCCTTCCATCCTCTCCACATCCATCCCTGTATGCCATCGAACCGCTGCTCAAAGGTATGTTCACTACAGTACAGAAAATGGTTTAAAATTGTTTTATTTTAGTACAGTAAATGGTTTAAAATTGTTTTATAGGATTTTCTGACCAATTTCATACACATTTAGATAATTATTGTTGTTTAGGTACACGTTTTATTAATATTTTGGGCCTGTTCGAGTGCTTGGGAACGGAATAGAATATATACCATTATTTCTTATGGGGAAAAAAAATTCGGTACTCGAACAAATCGGAGGTCGAACACGGATCTCGAACGGATTATGGTCGAGTACCGAGGTATCACTGTATATATATATATATATATATATATATATATATATATATATATATATATATATATATATATATATATATATATATATATATAGTATATATATAAAGATATATATATATATATATATATATATATATATATATATATATATATATATATATATATATATATATATATGTAAATACATATATTTATATATAAGTATATATAAAGATATATATATATATATATATATATATATATATATATTTATATGTATATACAAACATAAATATATATATATATATATATATATATATATATATATATATATATATATATATATATATATATTTTATATTTATATATATATATAAATATTTAAATATATGTATATATATATATATATATATATATATATATATATATATATATATATGTATATAAATATGGATATATATATATATATATATATATATATATATATATATATAAATATATATATATATTTATATTTATATACATATATATATATATATATATATATATATATATATATATATATATATATATAAATATGTATAAATATATATATATATATATATATATATATATAATGTATATACATATATATATATATATATATATATATATATATATATATATATATATATATATATTATATATAAATAGATAGATATATATCTACATGTATTGATATATATGTAAATATTTATATACATAGATATAGTTATATATATATATATATATATATATATATATATATATATGTATATATATATATATATATATATATATATATATATATATATATATATATATATATATATAATTATATATATATGTGTATATATACATATATATATATATATATATATATATATATATTTATATATATATATATATATATATATATATATATATATATATATATATATATATATATATATATATATATGTATGTATATACATAATGTGTATATATATATATATATATATATATATATACATATATATACATATATATATATATATATATATATATATATATATATATATATATATATATATATATATATATATATATATATATATATATACATAATGTGTATATATACATATATATATATATATATATATATATATATATATATATATATATATATATATATATATATATAAGTATATATATATTTATATATATGTATATATACATACTGTATATATATATATATATATATATATATATATATATATATATATATATATATATATATATATATATATATATATATACATATATATATATATATATATATATATATATATATATATATATATATATATATATATATATTTATTTATTTATGTATGTATATATATACATATATGCAGAAGAACCACAGGGAAATTGAAAATACAAAATATAGACTTAAGTCCTTACTAGTTTCGTGATACTTCCTCAGTCACGAAACTAGTCAGGACTTAAGTGTATATTTTGTATTTTCATTTTCCCTGTGGTTCTTCTGCATCTTTGCATCACGTTTTCCTGTGATTTTTACGCATATATATATATATATATATATATATATATATATATATATATATATATATATATATATATATATATATATATATATATATATATATATATATATATCCATATATAACGGATTTTGAGCGAAGCGAAAAATCTATTTTTGGGTGAGATGGCCCTGTCGTCCTGATGGAAGTTCCTATAGGGTAGCTTCTTAGGGTATATTACAACTACGGCGATATTCCCAGAGAATTTACCTTAAGGTACCAGAATTCTAACTCCTGGAGCGAGTATCCCTCGTGAAAGGGATATCGCGACATATCAGAGGACGTATTCTAGACACGCCACATGGCAATCTACATCCTGGACAGAGATTTCGTCTCGTAGGAGGTGATTGGCGAGATACGAATTCGGGAAAGAAAAAGGGGAGCCGCTCCCAAGGCTTCCCTATCCTCCGATTCGTATGCGTGCCTGGCGCCAATCCTGGCGCCATCTGTATTCCTTGTAGCGTACACGAGGTGCTACAGATACTGTATGTAGGGAGGGGTCCTAAGCCCTTTCTTAGAAAGGCAAGGGCGGGTCCATCAGGACGACATGGCCATCTCACCCAAAAATAGATTTTTCGCTTCGCTCAAAATCCGTTTTTTGGGCTCAAGCCATGTCGTCCTGATGGAAGTGTACCAGAGCATTACTGTATCTGTGGATTCTCAGAACGTGCCGTACTTCCCGGAGGTAATTTTTTCCCGGTCGACTAGACCTAGAGACCTAAGATGTTACCGTTATACATCTTTTCAACTAACTATAAACTATGTTAGAGCTTCCTGCCCCCTACAGGGAAGAGTCCTACTAGACTCTGGAAAAGTCTCGAAGAGTACATATACCTATGTATGAACACCAGGCAAGCTAATATAGTGGTCTCGCCCTAGATTAAGTAAAGCATAGCTTGTATAGAACCACTGCGTCAATATATATTGACCAGTAATCCGCACAATACTTGTATTGGACAAAGGTTTATATCCGCATAGGAAGAAACTAATAAAACCGCCCTCGTCCCTTTATGGGACGGAGTCCTCCCATTAGGGGACTTACATAAACCAATGCAACATAGCTTGCATAACAGAACAATTCTATCAGAATTATCCCAGATAAGATACATAGAATTAAATGCTCAATTATACCAATGAATTGACACAGATGAAAGAGACGCAAGGTTCTCAAGAACAAGTTTATTGACATACAATAAACAGACAGGTTAACAACAAATATATATATATATATATATATATATATATATATATATATATATATATATATATATATATATATATATATATATATATATATATATATATATATAAAAGAGGATAACCCAAAACTTTAAGCATGAGTATGATAGTAAACAGAACTTGTTTATCTGAAAGAAAAACCATTAAACGTCACTTAATAAGATACCGAGGTATCAAGTCATAAAAGTCTGTATTACAAATCAATCACATTAGTGTTAGAAACGCTCGGCACACATGTCTGTACTTATGCTAGGTTCACCTTTGAAAGAAGGAACAGTCTATGTAGGCACTTGGTGCCCTCCTTTAGTTTGTAGTACAGTATGTATCTACACACTCACCCTGGACTTAATCGTCCCAATTAAGACCACTGTTCCTCGCAGAGTTAAACAGTAGGGTTAACTACACGACCCACTGCTACCACAGATCTCTTAAGTTCCTCTACTTGCTTCGCATAGTGGCGAAAGAACACCCTGGAAGACTTCCAGCCCGTGTATGAACGGAGATGTTCAAAATCCATACAATTAAAGAAATTTAGGGATGAGGCAACTTTCCTCGGATCGTGACCTGCGGGTGTACTGTCAGGATCCGCTCTGCGAATAAAATATGTGACTTTCGCTCTGAGTTGATTCAGAGATAAATTTGAGCCTGATGTTTCTCCCCTGAATAGTTGACCACCCTTGAAGTCTGAAGTTCTACGAAGATAGACCTTTAGGCATTCTACTGGACATAGAGATGCATCTTCTTTCAGAGGGCAGATTCTCCAGGGACCCGACCTGTTGGTGGGTAACTCATTCTTGGCGAGAAACGTAGGATCCGGAAACAGGTTCAGATCCCCCCCATCCAGGAACTGAACACAACCTGCCTCTCTCGAGAGGGCTACGATCCCACTAACCCTGGCCCCGGACGCGAGTGCAAATAGGAAAATAACTTTTTGCGTCAAATCCTTTAACGCACATTCTTCATTGCTCAACAGGGAGGCGAAATGAAGAACTTTGTCTAAAGACCATGAGATGGGCTTTGGAGGTGCTGAAGGTCTGAGCCTAGCGCAGGCTTTCGGAACTTTATTAAAGATCTCGTTACCTAGGTCGATCTGGAAGGCAAATAAAATGGGTCTCCTCAAAGCAGATTTACACACTGAAATCGTGTTAGCTGCCAACCCTTGGCCATGGAGGTGGATGAAGAAAGATAAGCAGAAGTCTGTTGAGATCTCCTGCGGATTCTTTGCCTTTACAAAGGCCACCCATTTTCTCCAAGATGACTCATATTGCCTTCTAGTCGATTTGCACTTATATTCTTCTAGGAAGTCTATGCTGGCTTTCGAAATCCCGAAACGCTTTCTCACCGCAAGGGCGAGAAAATCACGAGCTGCAGGGTCCGGGTTTTCTGTAATGAAGCGCAGACAGTCGACTTCTGGACTCGCTGGGTCAGAAGTGGATGTGGTAGCGGCACAAACTTCATCTGTAGTTCCAACGCCAAGGGGAACCACATACTGTTCGGCCACTTGTGGGCCACTATTGCCGCTACCCCCTTGAAGGATCTCAGTTTGTTGAGGACCCTCAACAGAAGGTTGTGAGGAGGGAACAGATAAATCCTGGACCATCTGTTCCAGTCGAGGGACATCGCGTCCACTGCTTCCGCTAAGGGGTCCTCGTACGGGGGACACGTACAGGGGCAACTTCTTGTTGTCTTTCGTCGTAAAGAGGTCTATCTGCAGTTCTGGGACTTGATTCAGAATGAAGGAGAATGATCCTGCATCTAAGGACCATTCCGACTCTATCGGTGTGAGCCTGGATAGAGCGTCCGCTGTCACATTGCGGACTCCTTGAAGGTGAACTGCCGACAGGTACCACTTCTTCTTTTCCGCCAATCGGAAAATGGCTAACATCACTTGGTTGAGAGGTGGTGACCTCGACCCTTGTCGATTCAAGCATCTCACAACCACTTCGCTGTCCATCACCAATCTTATGTGGATCGAGTGACGCGGGGAGACTTTCTTTAAGGTAAGGAGCACTGCCAAAGCTTCTAGAAAGTTTATATGAAAGGTCCTGAATAGCTTGGACCAAGTCCCCTGGACTTTTTTCCGATGAGAGTGACCTCCCCATCCCTCCTTTGAGGCGTCTGAGTGAATCGTCATCGACGGGGGAGGTGGCTGAAGAAGAACCGACTTCTTTAGATGTCTGGCTTGGGACCAAGGCCCGAGAAGAGTACGTAGCCGAGGCGGCACTGGTCTTCTCAGATCTCTTCGCGCGTTTGATGCATACCTTCTCCAAACTCCTGTTGCATCCTTTAGCTGTGCTCTTAGCACTTGGTCTTTCACTGAAGCAAACTGGAGAGAGCCTAGTACCCTCTCCTGTTCGCGTCTTGATATCCTTTCGGAATCTAGAAGTCTCTTGACAGAGCCCGCTATCTCCTTCCTTTTCTTCGTCGGGATGGAGAAACTGTGTGACAAAAGGTCCCAGTGGATTCCCAGCCACTGGAACCTTTGGGATGGAGAAAGTCGAGACTTTTTTCTGTTGATCTTGAAGCCTAGGCACTCTAGGAATTGGATCACCTGACTGGAAGCTTGCAAGCATTCGGTCTCGGATGCTGCCCACACCAGCCAGTCGTCCAGGTAGGCTACTACCTGAATTCCCTTTAGGCGTAATTGTTTGAGAGCTGCGCTCGCAAGCTTCGTGAAAATCCTTGGGGCTATGTTTAGCCCGAATGGCATGGCTCTGAAGGCGTATAGTCTCCGTTGTAGCCTGAACCCTAGGTAGGGGGAGAGTGAACGGCTGATTGGAATGTGCCAATAGGCGTCTGACAAGTCTATAGAGACTGAGTATGCCCTCTTGGGCAGTAAGGTCCTTATGTGTTGCAGTGTTAGCATCTTGAATTTGCAATTCACTATGAACTTGTTGAGTGGCGACAAGTCCAGAATGACTCTTAGCTTTTCCTAGTCTATCTTGGGAACACAAAACAGCCTCCCTTGGAATTTGATGGACTTCACCTTTCGGATCACCTTTTTCTCCAACAGTTCTTGAACGTACTCCTCCAGAACGGGGGTGGAGTGTTGGAAAAACTGAAGGCACGGGGGTGGACTGCTGTACCAGCTCCAGCCCAGTCCATTCTTGAGTAGGCTTTGGGCCAGGAATCGAAGGTCCAGCGATCCCAAAATTTCATCAGTGTCCCTCCTACCGGTATCGTTTCACTTGGACTGCCGTCCTGAG
>NC_090738.1:139566602-139571602 GCF_036898095.1 Palaemon carinicauda | reverse complement strand
ATAATCCACACCAGTGTCCTCATATCTGTTCTCTCAAGCTCTGCTTTCTCTTTTCGTCTTAAAGCCCACGCTTCTAACCCATACATCAACACTGGTGTTATTACTGTGCTATAGATCTTGAGTTTTAGCTTGATTGAAACTATTCTTTTCACTAAAAACTAGTACTACCTCCTTCCACTTCCAAGAGGCGGCTTTTATCCCATTTGTAACTTCAGCTTCACATCCTCCCTGCTGACTTATAATACATCCTAAGTATCTAAATTGGTCCACCAGTTTTAGAACTGAGCCTCTGTTTTCATGCCTGGTTATCCTGTCCCTACCTCATCCTACTGGTCACCATAGCTCCGTCTTATCAATATATACTCTCAACTCACACCTATCCAAAGTTTCTCGCCAGTCTACCACCCTTATTTGTAAGTCTTTCTCATTTTCAGCAGTAATCACCAAATCATCTGCATATAGTAACTCCTACTACATTTCCTTTCTGATATCTTCACTTACCAGATTCATGACACCCCAAATAAAATGAGCTTAATGCTGATCCCTGGTGTAATTAAGGGCTTCTGTTTCCCCAACAACTGTTTTTACTTTTATCCTTGTTCTTTTTTATATCATCTCTACCATTTTAACCAATTTCTCTCGAACTTTCCTCTCCCTCACGTATCTTGGTATTTTATGATAAGACTTTTCTAGACCCTCAAAAGCACAGAAGACCTTAAGGTTTCCCTCTAACCTCTATTCCTATAGCTGCATTACTATAAAGATGGCATCCACAGTTCCTCTCCCTTCATGAATCCATACTCTTGTTTCCCGATCTTAACAATCTCTCCTAATCTCTCCTTTAGTATCCTTTCAAAAACTTCCAAACCAAGCTCTGTTAGTTTAATTCTCCTGTAGGTACTTCCTAACAGTAGCGGCCCAAGTTAGGACCAGGGCATGCATGGGAATACTATAGTTGCAGATGGCTCAGCAGGTAGACCTTTAAGCCAACAACCCCACCATCACTAACTCACTGGGATTACGAGGTTTGGGATATATGTTTATTCTGAAATATTCCATGCTTCCTTAACGTACCGCAGTTTATCCTATATTTAATTAGCGTTTTTGTGATGTTTGGCCTACATTACACTTACTTGATATAAGCTCACTCAGCTGGAATAATAATGTTTATTATTACTTAAGAATATTCCTACCCAGCATCTTCGGCCACTTGTCTTCTGGGTAGATGGGATATAATCAGACTTCTTATTAAAATACGTTTAATTTCTCTCAGTCTTACATCTCTGCTCTACTTAAACAACTGGCCACTCTACACTGAGAATATATAAACAAAATTCATACACAACAATAAAAAAATAACCAATCGGCATCACTCTATAAAAGATTGGATCCTACTGCAACACAAAAGTAAAAAGAATCGCATCCTAACTCTATGACAATTGATTAATGATCAAATCTTTCATAAAATACGCTACTACACTTATTCTGTATATCTGATCATGTACTATCAATGCAATATTGTGAAACATTGCTCCTAATACCTGTAGCGCATATAGTATTACAGTACAAAATACATGATAGTCTCCTCCTCCTTAACTTGACATCGTACAAAACTTTACAAATTTAATCTCTCAGTGGGCATCCCTCTATTCATCCTATAGGGAAGTACTCTAACTTCATCCTGTACTGGTACATGAATAGATTCTTAATCTACATTTGATGTTTGAGCACCTTGGTTAATATTTGATTTAAGTACTTCTGAATATTTTTCATCTCTAACATTCACATGATCTACAGGATTTTTATTTAACGGCTGTAACTGATCAACATGATGTTTTACATAATTTCCACCAACTTCAACAACATAATGTAAATTTCTTATCTCTTTTAAAATTTCTCATGGTACCCACTTTTCTGGAGTATTGTATGATCTTACCATGACATTAGAATAAGGGGAGAAATGTCTTACTTTTGGAAGATTTTCTAATTGCTTATACCATTTTTCTTCTAAATCATTTTGCAAACTTGGATAACATAAATCTAACTTACACCCAATCCTCCTTCCCATCAAAAAATTTGATAGTGTCACACCTGTTGAACTGTGCGGTGTTGTTCTACAAGACAATAAAAACCTTGGCACATTAAAAAATGTCATTTGTATTTGCTTTTCTACACTTCATGTTATGCTTAAATGTTTGAACAAATCTTTCAGCCTCTCCATTCGTGGAAGGATGATACGTTGCTGAAAATGTATTTTCAATACCAGTCACTTCAAAAAATTCTTGAAATTCCTGTGATGAAAACTTTGGACCATTATCAATTACAATTCTTTCTGGTATACCATGGGTAGAAAAAAAGTTAATTAATTCTTTAACAGTTGGGTAAGATGTTGTCTTCATTGGAATTACTTCTGGCCACTTACTGTATGCATCTACAACTATAAAATAAACAAATAACCTGGGGAAAGACCTGCAAAATCTATGTGCACTCTTTGCCATGGATTCCTGGGTAATTTCCATGGGTGAATTCTACAAATTGAGGATTGTTCTGTTGCATAACACAATTCATACATTTTTTTTTTACAAACAATTCACTATCTCTATCTACACCTGGCCACCAGACAAAAGTCCTTACAATAGACTTTGATCTGACAATACCTTAGTGATCAGTATGTATTTCAGACAAAACCTTATTCCTCAGTGAACTAAGAATAATTAGTCTTGACCCTTTCATTATACAATCTTGTGCTATTCTCAAATCACTCCATATATCTTTAATTGGTTTAAAATTTGCCTCATTTCCACATAAGTCCCTACCTGTCAATAAACTTTCTAAAACCTTACTAAGTATTGGGTCTTTCTTGTGTGCAATATCCTTGGCTGTAATGGGTACATCATATACTGAAACTAGCAACATACTGACATCATACTCCTCTGGTGCTTTTTCTACTGAATATCTAGATAAAGCATCTGCACTACCCATCTTTGATGTAGGATGATATTCTATATCATAATGGTATGCAGCAAATGTAATTGCCCAACGATTAGTCTTGCAGCTACCAAAGTAGATAAACTTGGTTTTGGAACCAATATTGCTAATAGAGGTTTATGATCTGTAACCAGTGTGAACTTTTTTCTTCCGTAAAGATACATATGAAATTTATTAACTCCATTCACTAATGCTAAACCTTTTTCTATTTGAGAGCAACTTCTCTTTGCCTTGTTCAATACTCTAGAAGCGAAAGTAATTGGTTTTTCTGTTCCATATGGCATTACATGATATAATACTGATCCTAAAACTATGTTCGATGCATCACAAACTAATTAAATAGGTAAATCCATTTGATAATGTACTAGAAAGGTAGGTGATGTTATTTCTTGCTTGATTCTTTCAAAAGATTCCTTACAATATTTTGTCCAATTCCACTATACACCCTTATTCAGTAAGTTATACAATGGATGTGCGATTGTAGATAAATTCTGAATGAAATTTCCATAAAATGTTACTAAACCTAAAAATTATTGTAATTCCTTAAAATTTTCTGATACCTTCGTTGATCTTACTGCTTTAATTTGCTCCTTAGTCTTGTGAATACCTTTGCCATTAATTACAAAACCTAAGTATTCCAATGAATCAACTTCTAAAATACATTTGTTCTTATTTAATCTAATATTATGTTTCTTAGATTTCTTCAGAACTGTCCAGAACAAATCTTATCCATAGTTTATTGTCATATAGCTGGACTGCTTGCTACTCCATATGACAGTCTCTGGCCTATACAAACCTTAGGATGTATTTACTGTACATAGTTCTTGTGAATTTTCATCCATGGGAAGCTGTTGAAATGCTTGTCTTAGATCTAACTTAGAAAATACAGTACAACCTGACATAGTTGCAAACATGTCTTTTTGATTTGGTAATGGATGTTGAGCTACCTGAAGCTGTGGATTCAATGTTACCTTGTAATCTCCACATAACCTAACCTGACCATTTTCCTTAACAATAGGAACTAATGGTGTAGCCCAATCTGAGCATGTTACTTTTTCTCAAGAACCTTCACTTTCTAACCTTTTGATTTATTTTTCAACTGCACTTTTCAATGCATATGGTACTGGCCTTGGAGGAAAAAATCTAGGAGTACTGTCTAATTTCAAAACTATAATTACCTTTGCGTTCTTTATTGTACTAACTTTATCTTCAAATACGTCTTGAAACTCTGACAAGATATTATCCACAGATACTTCATTCTTGTGTTCACCTTGTGTACCTGTAACCTTCAAAATTACTAGGCCAGTTTTAAATAATGTAACCAATCCAAACCTAGCAAAGTTTATCCTTTACCTTTCACTACTGTTAAAAGCATTCTATCTAACTTCTGATCTTTATATTGTACTTCTACGTTCGAAGCCCATATTACCTAAATATCAAAACTATTATAATCTTTCAAACCTCTATTTGTACCTTCTAACAACATATTAGGAATGGTTTTAGCTGATTTTTCAGACATAATTGATGCATCAGCTGCTGTGTCAACTTGCGTTACGATTGGTTTACCATTTATGATCACTTCTACCAATGTGTGTTTCTTTGCACCTTTTTTTGACAGAATTAATACAAAATGAAAAATCCTGATTATCATGAACATTTTCCGCATTGTTCTCTTAGCCTATAGTATCAACTGCTGCATTTATTTTCTTTGTGTACTATTTAGGGAATCTACAAACATTTGAAAAATGTCCCATCTTTCTACAATTATGGCATGTTTGTCCTGTAGCAGGGTTTTTCCTTGCTCCGTA
Source organism: Palaemon carinicauda (assembly GCF_036898095.1). NCBI lineage: Eukaryota > Metazoa > Arthropoda > Malacostraca > Decapoda > Palaemonidae > Palaemon > Palaemon carinicauda. The sequence continues at coordinate 139,566,806 of NC_090738.1, read as the reverse complement.
TGCAAGATGATCAGCTTTACCACACATATACAGTAGTATTTGGGTTTTTTCTGTTGCTTCTGCAAATTGGTCTGATTCTGGTATTTGTGTGCATTAGAGATCGGCAATTTCTTATGACTAGGCTTTGATGTATTCTTCCTCTGATTCTCATTGTCTTTGAACTTTGAGCCTTTCTTGCTAATTTTAGAATTTTCCATTCTATTG
>NC_090738.1:139546602-139551602 GCF_036898095.1 Palaemon carinicauda | reverse complement strand
CATTATTATTCCAGGTGAGTGAACTGATATCAAGTAAGTGCAATGTACGCCAAACACCACATATTTGGCGACAGAAAACGAAACCCATGCAGAGAGAAGCACCAGCAGGAAGACAACTAGATGGAACCACATGCAGCAGGAATACAGCCAACTAAAGGAACGCCACAACACAACCCCTTTTCAACATTTCATCTGGATGTCAAAAAAGAAGCAAACATCGTATATAATTTTATTTGTTAGGACCAAATAAGGTAAGATTGAAATTAGTTACCAGTAGGCATTAGGTGGTAAAATTTTACCATAAGCCAATGATAGTTTACATAAAAAATTGTAGAACTACAAAGTTGGTTGCACAAACACACAAGAGGTACAATTAACATAGGAATTAGGCTAAAATTACCTTTGTTAGTGAGTACCGAGTTAATTTTGTAGATTTCATTTGCCTAAGCTAATTCAGGTAAGAAGTCAAAATGCCTCTGGACATCGAACATCCAGACAAGTTCACCATAATTGCAGAACCCAATTCTGTTGCAACACGATGGCAACAGTGGTGTGAGGAATTTAAGATTTACATAGAAGCTTTAGGTAGTATGAAAGAAGCACAGAAAAAGGCGTTAATACTGCACACAGCTGGTAGAGAGGTTTGGGAAGTTTTTAAGACACTAGAACCTACCGATTACACTAGTGAAGCTGTGATTAAGACACTTACCACATATTTTGCCACTCAGGTCAATAAATGTTTTGAAAAATATCAGTTTACAGCACAGGCATATCAGAAAGAATTAGAAAGCCTAGATGCGTTTGTGACTAGACTTAAAAATTTAACTTTTTCATGTGAAATTCTAGAGTTAGAAAATTTCATCACAGATCAAGTTATTGCCCATTGCACATCACAAGAGCCAAGAAAAAAAAATTACTGTAAGATAAAGATTTAACACTAGAGAAGGTACTGATTATAGGCAGAGCTCTAGAAACATCAAATAGGCAAGGTAATGTAATAGGTAATTCTACAATCAATAGAATGGAAAATTCTAAAATTAGCAAGAAAGGCTCAAAGTTCAAAGACAATGAGAATCAGAGGAAGAATACATCAAAGCCTAGTCATAAGAAATTGCCGATCTCTAATGCACACAAATACCAGAATCAGACCAATTTGCAGAAGCAACAGAAAAAACCCAAATACTACTGTATATGTGTGGTAAAGCTGATCATCTTGCATACGGAGCAAGGAAAAACCCTGCTACAGGACAAACATGCCATAATTGTAGAAAGATGGGACATTTTTCAAATGTTTGTAGATTCCCTAAATAGTACACAAAGAAAATAAATGCAGCAGTTGATACTATAGGCTAAGAGAACAATGCGGAAAATGTTCATGATAATCAGGATTTTTCATTTTGTATTAATTCTGTCAAAAAAAGGTGCAAAGAAACACACATTGGTAGAAGTGATCATAAATGGTAAACCAATCGTAACGCAAGTTGACACAGCAGCTGATGCATCAATTATGTCTGAAAAATCAGCTAAAACCATTCCTAATATGTTGTTAGAAGGTACAAATAGAGGTTTGAAAGATTATAATAGTTTTGATATTTAGGTAATATGGGCTTCGAACGTAGAAGTACAATATAAAGATCAGAAGTTAGATAGAATGCTTTTAACAGTAGTGAAAGGTAAAGGATAAACTTTGCTAGGTTTGGATTGGTTACATTATTTAAAACTGGCCTAGTAATTTTGAAGGTTACAGGTACACAAGGTGAACACAAGAATGAAGTATCTGTGGATAATATCTTGTCAGAGTTTCAAGACGTATTTGAAGATAAAGTTAGTACAATAAAGAACGCAAAGGTAATTATAGTTTTGAAATTAGACAGTACTCCTAGATTTTTTCCTCCAAGGCCAGTACCATATGCATTGAAAAGTGCAGTTGAAAAATAAATCAAAAGGTTAGAAAGTGAAGGTTCTTGAGAAAAAGTAACATGCTCAGATTGGGCTACACCATTAGTTCCTATTGTTAAGGAAAATGGTCAGGTTAGGTTATGTGGAGATTACAAGGTAACATTGAATCCACAGCTTCAGGTAGCTCAACATCCATTACCAAATCAAAAAGACATGTTTGCAACTATGTCAGGTTGTACTGTATTTTCTAAGTTAGATCTAAGACAAGCATTTCAACAGCTTCCCATGGATGAAAATTCACAAGAACTATGTACAGTAAATACATCCTAAGGTTTGTATAGGCCAGAGACTGTCATATGGAGTAGCAAGCAGTCCAGCTATATGACAATAAACTATGGATAAGATTTGTTCTGGACAGTTCTGAAGAAATCTAAGAAACATAATATTAGATTAAATAAGAACAAATGTATTTTAGAAGTTGATTCATTGGAATACTTAGGTTTTGTAATTAATGGCAAAGGTATTCACAAGACTAAGGAGCAAATTAAAGCAGTAAGATCAACGAAGGTATCAGAAAATTTTAAGGAATTACAATAATTTTTAGGTTTAGTAACATTTTATGGAAATTTCATTCAGAATTTATCTACAATCGCACATCCATTGTATAACTTACTGAATAAGGGTGTATAGTGGAATTGGACAAAATATTGTAAGGAATCTTTTGAAAGAATCAAGCAAGAAATAACATCACCTACCTTTCTAGTACATTATCAAATGGATTTACCTATTTAATTAGTTTGTGATGCATCGAACATAGTTTTAGGATCAGTATTATATCATGTAATGCCATATGGAACAGAAAAACCAATTACTTTCGCTTCTAGAGTATTGAACAAGGCAAAGAGAAGTTGCTCTCAAATAGAAAAAGGTTTAGCATTAGTGAATGGAGTTAATAAATTTCATATGTATCTTTACGGAAGAAAAAAGTTCACACTGGTTACAGATCATAAACCTCTATTAGCAATATTGGTTCCAAAACCAAGTTTATCTACTTTGGTAGCTGCAAGACTAATCGTTGGGCAATTACATTTGCTGCATACCATTATGATATAGAATATCATCCTACATCAAAGATGGGTAGTGCAGATGCTTTATCTAGATATTCAGTAGAAAAAGCACCAGAGGAGTATGATGTCAGTATGTTGCTAGTTTCAGTATATGATGTACCCATTACAGCCAAGGATATTGCACACAAGAAAGACCCAATACTTAGTAAGGTTTTAGAAAGTTTATTGACAGGTAGGGACTTATGTGGAAATGAGGCAAATTTTAAACCAATTAAAGATATATGGAGTGATTTGAGAATAGCACAAGATTGTATAATGAAAGGGTCAAGACTAATTATTCTTAGTTCACTGAGGAATAAGGTTTTGTCTGAAATACATACTGATCACTAAGGTATTGTCAGATCAAAGTCTATTGTAAGGACTTTTGTCTGGTGGCCAGGTGTAGATAGAGATAGTGAATTGTTTGTAAAAAAAAAATGTATGAATTGTGTTATGCAACAGAACAATCCTCAATTTGTAGAATTCACCCATGGAAATTACCCAGGAATCCATGGCAAAGAGTGCACATAGATTTTGCAGGTCTTTCCCCAGGTTATTTGTTTATTTTATAGTTGTAGATGCATACAGTAAGTGGCCAGAAGTAATTCCAATGAAGACAACATCTTACCCAACTGTTAAAGAATTAATTAACTTTTTTTCTACCCATGGTATACCAGAAAGAATTGTAATTGATAATGGTCCAAAGTTTTCATCACAGGAATTTCAAGAATTTTTTGAAGTGACTGGTATTGAAAATACATTTTCAGCAACGTATCATCCTTCCACGAATGGAGAGGCTGAAAGATTTGTTCAAACATTTAAGCATAACATGAAGTGTAGAAAAGCAAATACAAATGACATTTTTTAATGTGCCAAGGTTTTTATTGTCTTGTAGAACAACACCGCACAGTTCAACAGGTGTGACACTATCAAATTTTTTGATGGGAAGGAGGATTGGGTGTAAGTTAGATTTATGTTATCCAAGTTTGCAAAATGATTTAGAAGAAAAATGGTATAAGCAATTAGAAAATCTTCCAAAAGTAAGACATTTCTCCCCTTATTCTAATGTCATGGTAAGATCATACAATACTCCAGAAAAGTGGGTACCATGAGAAATTTTAAAAGAGATAAGAAATTTACATTATGTTGTTGAAGTTGGTGGAAATTATGTAAAACATCATGTTGATCAGTTACAGCCGTTAAATAAAAATCCTGTAGATCATGTGAATGTTAGAGATGAAAAATATTCAGAAGTACTTAAATCAAATATTAACCAAGGTGCTCAAACATCAAATGTAGATTAAGAATCTATTCATGTACCAGTACAGGATGAAGTTAGAGTACTTCCCTATAGGATGAATAGAGGGATGCCCACTGAGAGATTAAATTTGTAAAGTTTTGTACGATGTCAAGTTAAGGAGGAGGAGACTATCATGTATTTTGTACTGTAATACTATATGCGCTACAGGTATTAGGAGCAATGTTTCACAATATTGCATTGATAGTACATGATCAGATATACAGAATAAGTGTAGTAGCGTATTTTATGAAAGATTTGATCATTAATCAATTGTCATAGAGTTAGGATGCGATTCTTTTTACTTTTGTGTTGCAGTAGGATCCAATCTTTTATAGAGTGATGCCGATTGGTTATTTTTTTATTGTTGTGTATGAATTTTGTTTATATATTCTCAGTGTAGAGTGGCCAGTTGTTTAAGTAGAGCAGAGATGTAAGACTGAGAGAAATTAAACGTATTTTAATAAGAAGTCTGATTATATCCCATCTACCCAGAAGACAAGTGGCCGAAGATGCTGGGTAGGAATATTCTTAAGTAATAATAAACATTATTATTCCAGCTGAGTGAGCTTATATCAAGTAAGTGTAATGTAGGCCAAACATCACAAAAACGCTAATTAAATATAGGATAAACTGCGGTACGTTAAGGAAGCATGGAATATTTCAGAATAAACATATATCCCAAACCTCGTAATCCC
>NC_090738.1:139530294-139535294 GCF_036898095.1 Palaemon carinicauda | reverse complement strand
ATTATCTTAGCTCCTGCCAAGCACGGCGTGTATATCAAAGGGAAATTCTATAAGTCTTCCAATACCTTAAAGTCAGTTTTGGATAAAAAGGAGACGACAAATGTAACCGTAACGTACGTTGAAGAACCAATAACTTGTCTCACTAATAAAGAAACAATATACGCGACCCAGCAGAATTCTCGTTCACCCGTAATATCATCTTGCACGCAATCTATCGAACCAAACCTACCTTCGAATTTAATAGTGCAAATAAAGAAAACACTACCGGGATCTGAAATATTAATCCTATCCGATACTTTGAAAACCAACGGATTGTCTGTCACACAAGCTATTTATACAGTAGGCTCACATCAGCAATGTAATATCGAAGTCTGTAATCATTTAAATAACACTTTAGTAATTCACAAAAATCAACATATCTTGGATGTAGAAGTTTATAAACATCGTATTCTTACCGTTGCTGAAATCAATCACTCTCAATCAGTTGCGGATGAATCCCTTTTGCGATCTATTAAAAATAAAATCAGTAAGGACATTCAAGACGAAGAAATTCAGCAGAAAGTTTTTGAAATTTCAACTAAATATCAAGATGTCTTTTCCACTACGGATGGATCCTTAGGAAAAACAGATGTGATCGAGCATCAAATAAGGTTAAAGGACAAGCAGAAAATTATATATGTACCCTCGTACAGACTCCCTATGAAATTCCAGAATGAAATAAATGATGAAGTAGGTAAAATGTTAGAGGAAGGAGTCATTAGAAAATCAAACAGCCCTTATAATTTTCCTTTAATAGTTGTACCGAAAAAAGATCGAACATGGCGTATCTGCGTCGACTTTCGTCGTCTAAACGAGGAAACGATCCCTGATCGATTCCCAGTGCCATGTACTGACGATATTTTGTCTTTGTTAGGTCAGAATAAATATTTTACCAGTTTGGACTTACTTGAAGGCTTTCACCAGATATCATTAGAAGAAGATAGTATCCCATACACAGCCTTCAGCACAGCCAGGGGACATTATGAATTTTTGCGGATGCCTTTTGGTTTACGTTGTGCTCCTATAACATTTACAAGAATGATTAACATAGTGTTGGGAGACTTGTTAGGGGATATATTGCATGCCTATATGGATGATCTTGTAATCTTTTCCAACACCTTAGAAGAACATCTACGTAAGTTAGAACTAGTACTACAGAGATTAAGACAACATAACTTAAGGGTAAAGATTAGTAAGTGTGAATTTTTCAAAACAGAATTAATATATTTGGGTTTCATGGTGTCAAGCCAAGGTCTTAAAGTAGTCCATGATAAGGTGTCGGCTATACGTAATTTTCCCATACCTACTAATGTCAAGGGAATACAGCAATTTCTGGGTTGTAGTGGATATTATAGGCGTTTTATACGCAACTATTCAATAATAGCCGCTCCTTTAACTGATCTTTCGAAGAAGGGCGTAGATTTCATATGGTCTGAGCAACATCAACAGGCGTTTAATACTTTGAAAGATGAACTGTGTAGTTCTCCTATCTTAAAATTTCCTGACTTCGGTAAGGAATTCTTCATTGCAACAGACGCCTCAGACTTAGGAGTAGGAGGGGTATTGCTTCAGCAATATGATAAACAATTTTTCCCGATAGTTTTCTATTCTCAAAAATTGAGAACTTCCGAAAGTAAGTATGCAGTAATAGACAAGGAAGGACTAGCTATTGTTAATTCGCTAGTGCATTTTAAGTTCATAATTTACGGTTATCCCGTTAAGGTTCTTACTGACCATAAACCACTAACAGAGTTCTTTAAAGGCTTCAACCACAGCCCTAAACGAACTCGGTGGCATTTGATCTTTCAAGATTTTGGCGCAAGAATCGGGTATTTACCTGGGAAAGCAAATATCATTGCGGATGCATTATCACGCAACCCCGTGTCATCTTGTACGGAGCCTTTAGCTGAATTAATAGATATATCAACATCCATGCCTATTGTAAAAACAATATCTGAACAAGAAGATTTAGGCTGGAGCGCTGAATTGTTACAGACTGAGCAAAGAAAAGATCAGAAAATAGAAACAATTATAAATGCTTTGAAAGGCAATCATAAAGAGTAGGAATATATAAAGTATAAGCAGCAGAATTATATAATCAAAGATAATATTCTGTGTAGGACTGTGACAAGGAAAACCCGCAATACACCACATGTAACTAACGACCAGGTAATAGTACCAATCTCACTTATTTCCACTGTCCTGAATTGGTTGCATTCAAATCCATTACATGGACACCCTGGGTTCTCATTAATGTCACAGAAAGCCAAATCATTGTTTTATTGGCATACAATGCTTACAGATATAAAAAGACACATAGCTAATTGTCGCACATGTCAGGAAAACAAAGGGCATACAAAAACACCTGTCAGCCTAGGAGCTTATCCTGTGCCCAATCAACCCTTTGAAAGAATACATTTAGATTTGTTAACAGGATTTTACGAGTCAGACAGAGGAAATAAGCACCTCTTAGTAATTATAGATGCTTTAACTAGATATACAGAACTAATAGCGCTTAAAACTAAAACTGCGATTGAATGCGCTAGGAAGTTTTACGAGTGTTACATTTGTAAACATGGAATTCCACACATGATAATCTCAGACTCGGGTGGTGAATTTAATAATCACTTTCTTACCTCATTGTGTGAATTCCTCAACGTAAAGAAAATTAATACCATGATATATCACCCAGAGTCGAATGGGCTAGTGGAAAGAGCAAATAGGAAGATATTAAATATATTGAGGGTAACACTAGGGGGATCAGACCCCAACTGGGATATTGCAATACCGGCAGCACTGAGTACTCTGAATCATTCATATCATATATCAATTAAAATGTCACCGCATGAAGCATTGTATGGTACCCCAGTTAGAACACCTTTCCATGTATTAACGCCTACAACTAATCTATCAAATCCTTTAAAAGAATGTATAAATGCAAGTATAAGTCGATATGATATCCTTCGAAAGAATTTAGAAGAATCACAAATCATAATGAAAAGGAATCATGATAAAATAGCGAAACCAACTAAAACATATACCGTGGGTGATAACATCTATATTCAAATCAATGTCAGAAAGGGCTCAACTATAAATTAACACCTAAGTTTGAAGGCCCATTTAACATTTTGGAAACATTAACGGCCAATAGGTTTAGAATTCAAAACGTAGCCCAACCCACGGATGAGAGAATAGTACCATTGGCTCAAATAAGAAATTAAAAAGAAAAGAGAGGAAAAGAAGTGAGGGAAAATTCTGTTCTGTTTTATGTGATTAAAAGTTTTCTTTTTAATACAGGAGTAATTACATATGTTTTTTCTCGTTACAGGTTTCCAAGATGAATTTTTTGTTGTTGGGAGTGATATTGTTCGCTCAGACATTTTTCTCGTATGGGATGAGTTCTAAGACTAAAAATATATATTTTAAATATGGCAATATAGTTGAAAGACAAGAAGACATTTTTATTACGTCAACTAACGTAATTGTAGAAGTGAATATGCAAGCAATTTTTCTTCAAAAGAATGATGTCATTAGCTTAAGAACCGCCATTTCAAGGTTTTCTGCATCATTGGATGAGTTGCATAGAAGACATTTTCATTTGACTACTAAGAGTTTGCTTGGATCAACATTAAAAGTTGCAGAGATGCTATCTGATGACTTGAAAAATAAGACTGGCGAGACAGGATCTTTGGCTTATGACCTTTTGATGTGGACTGTAGGACACGAACATAAAGAAAGACGGAATCCGTTCATTTATGCTGCATTAAGCATCTTTGGGTCTGTTGCAAGTCTAGGTTTAGGAATTTCCAATCGTCTTAAAATTAGTAATCAAAATAAGAAAATTGAGTTCTTGACTCATAAAGATGAATTGATTATGTCAGAACTAAGGGATCAGTTAGCTTCAATCAATAAAATTATGGATTTATTAAATGAACATTCAGATAATATCGTTCAGATTATGGAAGTACAGGATTTGTTGGCAACATTAACGTATTATGATTCAAAGATAGATCACATACATAACAGAATTACACATTTCATTGAGAAATCCAAGGATTATGTAGAAGCTATCATGTTAGCAACTAAAGGTGTATTGTCGCCCCATTTGTTGCCTATAAGTTACTTAAAATTAATTCTGAAGAACGGAAGGGATAAACTAGGCTATGTTCCTTTGTTAGACGAACATAGGTTAGAATTTTATTACAGCCTAATTACAGTAAACGTAGATAATAACAAGATTAGGATTACAATTCCCTTTGATTCTTCTGATGCCTGGCAATCTTACAGGATATCACCATTTCCGACTTTCATGACGAATCACTCAAATCCAGTAATATCCAGTTTGACAGGACACGTATTGATTTCCCCAGACAAGGAAACATATACGGTCATTAAAGACTTAAATCAATTAACTCACTGTTCAGAAGCAATGGATAGAAAAATATGTACAGCTGACTCATTTGAATTCCATAAAAACTTAATGGATTCATGCGAGTTAGGTATAGTGCTAGACGGTGCTCTCTCCCATACAAGTGAAAGTTGTCTGGATAAGCTTTATCCCTTTGACAATAATGAGTTCAATTGCAGACTGAATAATGGCTCGTGGATACGATACGACAAGGACGGCTTCAATGTATCATGCCCGGACGGATCCACGTCCTTCACCAATATATTCGTCGCAGCAGATGGTTGTGTCGGGACTTCCCCGAATTCCATGGTGACTGGTCTACGGACAATCATCAGAGAACGAGCCTACTTCGCGAACTTCACGTGGACCTCTACAATGCCAGCACTTCCTCTCCCATACAACGGACATGTGGCAAAGCGGTTGAAGAAACTTACCGAAAAGGACCACCTGTCACCGACTTATAAAGAAATTCTTAATCCCATACTACTGGCTGGTTTGTGTTTCACGGTGGTGATATTTATCGCCGTGAACATCCTTGTTTGGCGTAGGTTAC
>NC_090738.1:139514115-139521615 GCF_036898095.1 Palaemon carinicauda | reverse complement strand
GTTAAAATGTCGTTCATCACCACGAGGACCATTTTACCGCGAGTGCCCCTTTTTCATTTTTTTTCATTTTTTTGCCAAGTCATTTTTCCGTAAGATATTGCCAAATAGTGTCGTAAAACTTTTGCTTGTTTAGTGTTGGAAAGTGTCTAGATGATCTGGCTACCCATGCATGACTTTGTTTTTGTCAGATACGACGTAGTTATTGGTATATTGGGTATTTAACTGCGGTTACCAATTTCTGTTTTTTTTTCAATATTTGTAAAAATTACTACGTAGTAAGGAATTGCCGTATATTATTCATTTTTTTTTCATGTTTATGTGTTAGAAAGTGTGCCTTGATGGTTGGGCTAACACGTGCATGTCTTTTTTTTTATCTGAGATGTCGTATATTAGAATGTCGGGCATTTTACCGCGAGTGTCCCTTTTTCCTTTTTTTTCATTTTTTTGCCAAGTCATTTTTCCGTAAGATATTGCGAAATAGTGTCGTAAAACTTTTGCTTTTTTAGTGTTGGAAAGTGTGTCTAGATGATCTGGCTACCCATGCGTGATTTTGTTTTTGTCAGATACGACGTAGTTATTGGTATATTGGGTATTTAACTGCGGTTGCCAATTTCTGTTTTTTTTTCAATATTTGTAAAAATTTACTACGTAGTAAGGAATTGCCGTATATTATTGATTTTTTTTTCATGTTTATGTGTTAGAAAGTGTGCCTTGATGGTTGGGCTAACACGTGCATGTCTTTTTTTTTATCTGAGATGCCGTATATTAGAATGTTGGGCATTTTTCCGCGAGTGCCCCTTATTATTTGTTTTGCATTTTTTTGCTTAGTCATGTTACCGTAAGGAATTGGCAAGTAGTGTCGCAAAACTTATATTTTTATAGTGTTGGAAAGTGTTTTTAGATGATCTGGCTACCCATGCCTATTTTTTTTTTAGCCAGATATGGCGTATATATAAGTATGTGTTCGATTTTCCTGTGATTGCCATTTTTTCGTTTTTTCCCATTTCTTTCAAAATTACTACGTACTAAGGAACTATCACAGAGTAATATTTCATTTATATGTTTATTTGTCGGAAAATGTGCCTTGATGGTTTGCCTAGCACGTGGCTGAAATTTTTTTTTTCTGAAATGCCGTATATTAGAATGGCCATTTTTCCACGAGTGCCCCTTTTTATTTGTTTTGCATTTTTTTGCTTAGTCATGTTACCGTAAGGAATTGGCAAGTAGTGTCGCAAAACTTATAATTTTATAGTGTTGGAAAGTGTTTCTAGATGATCTGGCTACCCATGCCTATCTTCTTTTTTTAGCCAGATATGGCGTATATATAGGTATGTGTTCGATTTTCCTGTGATTGCCATTTTTTCGTTTTTTCCCATTTCTTTCAAAATTACTACGTACTAAGGAACTATCACAGAGTAATTATTCATTTAGATGTTTATTTGTCGGAAAATGTGCCTTGATGGTTTGACTAGCACGTGGCTGAATTTTTTTTTTTCTGAAATGCCGTATATTAGAATGTTAGCCATTTTTCCTCGAGTGCCCCTTTTTATTTGTTTTGCATTTTTTTGCTTAGTCATGTTACCGTAAGGAATTGGCAAGTAGTGTCGCAAAACTTATATTTTTATAGTGTTGGAAAGTGTTTCTAGATGATCTGGCTACCCATGCCTATCTTTTTTTTAGCCAGATATGGCGTATATATAGGTATGTGTTCGATTTTCCGGTGATTGCCATTTTTTCGTTTTTTCCCAATTCTTTCAAAATTACTACGTACTAAGGAACTATCACAGAGTAATGATTCCTCTAGATGTTTATTTGTCGGAAAATTTTGTTTACTTTTTTTTTGATTGAATATCATCAAATTTTTTTAGCTAAAATATTGTTTTACATTTTTTTTTTCGATTTTATTTCCCTTCAAAAAAATTTTTTTGGGTCAGAATTTTAATTTTATATTCGTAAAATAATCGACAATTATCCAGCAACCCACCATACAATTTTTATGCATATCCAATAATAATTAGATTAGTAAATAACACCTTGAAATTGACATACCCTTCCTACATTTCAAGTGGCAGATTAGGGAGTCTGAGTCAGTGTGGTTGGCGGCCATTTTGTGGACATATCCGAAGCGTAAGCTGCCCTATCTATATATATTCTTGTTCCCTATAGAATTTGTGATATTTTGGTATATTTTTACCTGCATAAATATCATATTATATATTAAATATATGTATTTTTTTACGGAATTTCTAAGTACTCAAAAAATTACCTTTAGATATGGCCCCTGATATAAATGTAATTTACAAAATAATGAAGATTTTTTTACATATTTCTATTTTAGGATAACATATGTTTATTCCCTAAAAAAATTAGCCACTTCCTATTTCATTTGGGTACCCCAAAAAATTCATGAAATTTGGACAAATTTTTTTGGCCAAAAAAAGTTACCCTTTTTTTCTCATTTCAGATCTTCACCTCCATGGGTCTGACTTCATCCAAAATACATCAAGATGTGTCCTAAACATTCAAGAATCAATTCCTAAAAGGATTTGTGTATATATGTATAAACTTTTTTTTTATGAATTTTTATGTCAGGTCTTTTTTTTTTTCTACTTAATTTTTTAAAATATTTATAATAAATAGTTTTTCTGCAGATGAGTAGTATTTATCTATACAGTTGTTTTAAGCATTCATTGAAGTTTTTTTTGGCAAAAGAAAAAAGGAGGTTACTGCAAAAACTGATTTTTCAAGAATTATTTTTGGCGTCGGGGTCGTTCGCGTCCGAGTATACCCTTAAAGGGGTGTCCGAGGACCGTACCTATCCAGGGTTAAATACTGTTGGAGACTTCCGGCCTGTATATTTAGTAAGTCCAGTGAAGTTCATAGTAATTAACTGAGGTAGCTACAGCTCATATATCATGGACGTGAGGGAGTGATGTGGGAATGATTCTAGGTAGCCCGTTAATGAAATGCAGAATCTTCTGTCTGAGTCCTTTCAGGATGATGGTTCTTCACCTTCTCTAATGGGTAAGGGCCCCGAGGACTGAACGGGAGATATGTTTAAGTAGGCTTCCAGAGTGTTTACTGGACATAAAGATGGGTCCTGCGGAAGTGGGACAATCTTCCAGGGGAACCGTCTGTCCTGGGGGTCCTCATTTTCGCTAAAAATCTTTTGTCAGGGGAAAGGAGTACTTCCCCTGACGAGAGAAATTCAATATGACCTGGATCTCTAGACAAGGCTGAAAGTTCTGATATTCTGGCGCCAGAAGTCAGGTTCATTAAGAACAAGGATTTCCTAACCAATGGAATATAATGGCAAGTCTCGTTAAGAGTGTCTGAAGCCAACTTAAGTACGTCATTCAGAAACCAGGAAACTGAGCTAGGGGGAGTTGATGGTTTCAATCTGGCGCAGGTTCTCGGGATGGATGAGAAGTATGAATCTGTAAGGGCAATATTAAAGCCAATTGTAAAACCTTCAAGGCTGACTTAATTTGTGGTAATAGTACAAGTCGCTAAGTCTGATTCAAATAAAATTCTGAAGAAGGTTACTGTCAGATTCATAGTCATAGTCTCAACCTTTGAGTCCCTTAAAAACTGGCAAGTTTCATAACAGCCGAATCATACTGTCTAAGGGTGGATCCCCTCTTATCTGATTCTAAAAATAACGTATTTGAGGATCAATATCTGCACCTCTTGAGCTGCAAATTTCATAAAGTCCAGAAAGGTAGGGCATTCTGAATTTGAGGAAGCTAACACACAGCGAGTTGTACTGCTTGTGTTAGTATTGGATTGGGGATCTGTCGAGGTGGAGACCCAGTTCCACCAGAAGGGGAAACCCGTTGTGCTTGGGCCAGATGGGGACTACTAGAGCAACTTGGCCTTTGAAAGTCCTGAGCTTGTCTAACACTTTCATCGACAGATTTATTGGTGGTAATAGGTAAATTCTCTCCCAAGTGTTCCAGACTAATGATAGTGCGTCTGTGGCGTAAGCCCGAGGATCCGGGCTGGGAGCTACGTAGCACTCTAGTTGTAGTTGGACTTTGTTGCAAACAGATCTATCTGGAGATCCGGAACCTGAGAAAGAATCCAACTGAAGGACATTGGGTCTAGTGACCACTCTGACTCCAGCGGAGTTGTCCTCGAAAGTGCGTCCGCCACTATCTATCTAGAAGAAACCTGATATGTTGGTTTTTGGCTGGAGCCGGTTGCTTAAGGTAAAAAATACCGCCATGGCCTCTAAAACATTGATATGAAGTTGGCGGAATATTGTCGACCATAGTCCCAGGACTTTCGTGTACTGAGAGTACCCCCCCCCCCCCCCCCCGCCTGTTAGGGAGGCGTCTGTGTAAATGACGAGCTTGGGGGTGGATATTGTAAGGAAACGGATTTGCCAGATTTTGACCTTTGTCCATGGTTGAAGTCTTTTCTTCAGAATTGGTTGGAGTCGAGCCCTTTGTCTCGATATTACTCGTTTTCCTGGAGCACCATACTCGGCTTATATCTTTCAGTCTGGCCTTCAGTAGTATATCTGTTACTGAGGCAAACTGGAGGGCACCCAGGATTCTCTCTTGATTTCTTCTGGAAGACAATTTGTCTTTGAGAAAACGTATTGTGTTTTGCTATATCGTTCCTCTTGGCTGTTGGGAGACAGAGTGTGGGAGCATAGAACCCATTGAATCCTAACCATTGAAACTTGTCCTCGGGACCAAACGAGATTTCTCGAAGTTGATTTGGAACCAAAACTGTTGTAAGAGATTATCACTCTGTAGTTGCTGTGAGGCAGTTTGCCTAGTTGAAGCCTAGAAACGGACGAAAATGCCTTGCTTTCGGAACATGATAGCAAACGTCTGCAAGATCCATAGGGGAGGTGATGGCCCCACAGAGAAGCAAGGTCCGCACCTGAGAGATGGTCAGCATGTGAAACTTGTCGCATTAAATGTAAGAATTCAGAAGCGACAGGTCTAGGATTACTCTTCGCTATTCTGAGTCTTTCTTTGGCCCGCTGAACAAGTGATCCTGAAATTACAAACGATTTACTTTCTTTATTGCTTCCTTTTGCAATAAATCGTTTTCATATAAGACTAGCTCTTCCGTTGGATGTTGATGAAAACTGGTTGGTGGAGGGGGCCATTCTATCCAACTCCACCCCAGACCTTTGGAAATTATACTGAAAGCCCAAATGTTGAACGTTCAACGGTTCCGGAAGATGTAAAGTCCTACCCCTACCTGAGAACTCCCAATGATTTGCTGCGGATTTACCTCCTCGGCCTCGAGAGTAGCTGTTGCGAAAAGTTCCTCTCGAGCTAGCGCCTCTGGGGCGCTGGTAACCCTGGAAAGCACCCTGAGTTTCAAAGGTGGGCCTAAGGGCTGGGGAAGTAGCATAGGAGGTAGTTGCTACTTGGGACTGAGGAACCAGCACGTATTGCTGTTGGGGTTGACCCTTCGAAGTGAAAGGTTGACTCCCTTGTGCCACCGGGATGGTTTGAACCACCTGTTGGGACTGCCGGTTTGGAAGGAATGGAAAGATCTCAGACTCTTTCTACCTCGAGATTGGTTGCTGGCCGGTTCGAACTTGTGCTTGGGGACTAAGCCCATCGAACCTTGAGGCTCTGATTGACCCTAGCAGCTCCAGACTGGGGCATTAATGAGCTTGTTAGGCTCATGTCTGATAGTGGCCTCAGACAAGACATGCCTACAGCAACGACGTCTGGCCGCAAAGAAGTCGTAGGAATCAGACAGTAAGGTTTGAAGTAATGACTTCGTCAAGACCTTAAAAGGTGGTTCTTCTTCATACATTAAAGAGGTCTTTTCTGCCATTGTAGCCGAGTTGATAGGTCTACTCAGGCGCATACAGGCTTCGAGCTCGAGGCATATCAGAGATTCCGGAAGCCTGGGTAGCCACTCACTGAACTGAATGGGAGCACAGTCAGCGCTTAATTTACCCGATGTGAAGGTCGCCGGGGCGTTAGTCCAGCAATCGTGATCCCCCAGGGACAGGAGGGAGGTCGGATGCGTTTCCTTCAGCTGCGGGTAACGGCTTGTCCTCGTTTATTGCCTGCTGAGCAAGGTCCGATATCTTAGTGACACACGGAGTAGGGGTTTACTCCTCCACTAGAAACATCGTGTACGGGCTCTTGTGAGGTGTTAACGTAGTGTTAACACACTCCCACTCGTTTAAGGGCCGGACCCAGGTGGACTGAGCCTGCCCCTTTGGGTACATTTTGGTTTCTTTGGGGACCTTGTCAAACCTTACGAGTGTCTCCTCGGTAAGGCATGCGAAACCAGAGAGAGGGAACTGTAGACCCGGCGGGTAGAATTCAAAATCTTCTACAGTCCGGGTGCCAAACCCTTCGATGGTTAACATACCATCTTTGAAGGGAGAGCGCAAGGCCCCCTTCCACGGATTGCTTTCGACGAATTCCGGGAGCTTAGAGGCATCCGGGATGATATATTGTGCTGTTGAGGTAGCCCATAACAAATGAGACCCTGTATGAGGCTATCTGGTTTAGCACTCTCTCTTCCCCCTAATGGGCAATAATTCCATTCAATTGTCAAGTTCACAGAGGCACCAGGAATCTTCCATCCTATAATTCGTGGTGACTCGGTATGTGACACGAGGTTTGAGCCAGTGAGCTACAGAGGTCCGTAAATTATATATATATGTATATATATGGATAAATATCAGAACAACATCGTGTTCAAATAGAAATAAATTTCTACCTCATCCCTGGGATCGGTCGCTGGCCTCTTCTAATGAAAGGTCAGGTTGAAACTAACCATGCCACGAGAGGCCATGCATCAATCTTGAAAGGGCTGCCGGATCGAAGGGAGCCTCCGGGGTCGTAGGTTTCAGGCCGGGCTTCGCTCTCGACCCAAGAGAAGTCTTAACTGGTTTGGTGATTTGGAAGACCTGTGAGTCTTTGGTAGGGCTGGCAGGTAGCTTTAACTTTAGGGACAACGGGACGTGGCCCGACATCAGCCACGTGCTTCCTTGAAAACCCTAAAAGGAAGAGACACAGGGTCTCTTGCCCCGACACTCCAGGCAAACCCGCCAACCCAGATCTAAAGAGTCGCCAAGGTAGAAGAGACTGCGAGCTCCGAAAGAGGGTATATCGTTACTAATGAACAAGGTAACTCCGTTGGGAATGTAAAATAAATAGATCGAGAATAAATGTTTAAATCGATCAATCACAAAGGAAATAAAATGAAAATCCCAAAATAATATATCCGAAGTTATAATTATAGATAGTAACGACAGGGGCACCGACAGTGTCCCATAGTAGGGTAGTAACCCAAAAAGATCCGGGTGTTCCAAATTCTTAAAATAGACCGGTATGAAACCGGGACAAAAGGCTATGAACAAAATTTCGGACCGGTATAATAACCGGGGAGAAAACTTTCATAAATTAACTGACATTGTCAAAATAATTCCATAAAAGGTGAAGATTATCAATAAAATAATATTGTCATAGCGCGAAATATACTATCCCGTTGCTACTTGGG
>NC_090738.1:139504115-139506615 GCF_036898095.1 Palaemon carinicauda | reverse complement strand
GTATATTTTCAAAGGCTTTTAGATCAGCAATCGAAGCAGCGCAATGTATTTGAGAGAAAACAATGACCGCATCAGAAAGGGCTCAGCTTGCTTCAATTGAAGTCGCAGAAATAATAGCATTAAAATCTAAATCTCACACACTTGCTGAGTCAGTTATACTGCCCTCTTGCAAAAAGATTGTTAAATCCATGTTTGGTGAGAAAGCTGAAAAAGAAATTAGCAAAAATCCCCTTATCAAATGATACAATACACAGAAGAATTTTAGATTTATCTGAAAATATTGAAAAAAAAGGTTCAGAAAAAACTTCAGGATTCTACTTTTGCATTAACTGTTGATGAGTCCACGGATATAAGCAACACTAGTCACTTGCTTGCATTTGTACGTTTTATTGATGGCAGTGAAATAATCAATCAGTTTTTGTGTTGCAAAGGAATGTCAACTACTACTAGAGGTCAAGATATTTTTGATGTGATAACTGACTACCTTAGAGAAATGAATTTAACATGGAAATCTTGCGTAGGCATTTGCACTGATGGAGCCCCATGTATGACAGGCTGTTATTAAAGGATTTGTATCTCTTGCAGAAAAACAATACCCAGATCTTATTCGTACTCATTGCTTTTTACACAGAGAAGTTCTTATTTCAAAAAATATCACAAGAAGATTTAAAACTGGTGTTACACCAGCTAGTTGAAATAGTAAATTATATCAAAAGTAGGCCTTTTGAAGTCAAGATTATTTGAACAACTATGCAAAGGAATGTACTCCCAGCATGTTAGATTACTAATGCATACCGATGCATACCGAAGTTCGATGGCTATCGAAAGGTAAGGTATTATTCGTGTTCATGAATTACACAAGGAATTAATCGTATTTTTCGACCAAGAAAAGCAGGAAAAAATTCTGTGAGCATCTTCATTGTGAACTTTGGATGTCTAAACTGGAATACCTAACAGAAATATTCAGTCAATTAAACAACACAAACAGTAGCATGCAAGGGAGAAATTAAAATATTCTGACCTCAACAGATAAGTTAGTTGCTCTAAAAAAGAAAATTATTATTTGGAAAAATAGAGCAAGCTCAGGTAATTTTGATATGTTTCCTTCAATGCGTACCACTTGCATTAAAGAAATGATCCCTATTGTTGTTTCTCATCTGACAGCGCTTGATGAAAACATCGACCACTATTTTCCATCACTGAGCACAGAGAAGTATGATTGGATTCGAAATCCTTTCATGAATATTCCCTCTAATATTGGATTACAGTTGTGTGAAGAAGAGGAACTGGCCACCATTTCTAGTGACAGAGATCTAAAAATAAAACATTCTACTGTACCTATTGACTCATTTTGGATATCTGTTCAAGAGGAATATCCCACATTATCTAAAAAAGCTTTATCACTTTTGTTGCAATTTTCTACATCTTATTTATGTGAACTTGGCTTCTCAACCCTAAATAACATCAAAACTAAGAAGCGAGAGAGACTACGCTCAACTGAAGAAGAAATGAGGGTCTGCTTATCACACATTCGACCAAATATTGAGGAAGTCGCCAAAAAACACCAGGCACAAGTTTCACAATAATCATCTTCACAATTTACTCTAAGAAAAACACTGAAATAAAGTAAGTTCATATTTAAAAGTGTTTTATTTCTTAAGTCTGTAGTTCCATCTCATATTTACAAGTACAGTATATATTCTCTTAATTTTTTTCTCTTAAATTTTCCAAGTGTGCCGTAATATTATCATAAGATCCTAAGTGTGCCATTGGTAAAAAAAAGGTTGAGAAACACTGATATATATATATACAGTATATATATATATTATATTATACTATATATATATACTTATATAATATAATATATATTATATATATATATATATATATATATTATATAATATATATATATAATATATATATATATTATATATAATATATAATATATATATAGTATATATATATATATATATATATATATATATATATAAGTATATATATATATATATATATATATATATATATACAGATTATATATATATATATATTACTGTATATATATATATATATATATACTATACTATATATATATATATATATATATATATATATACAGTGAACCCTCGTTTTATCGCGGTAGATAGGTTTCCAGAACGCGGGCGCGATAGGTGAAAATCCGCGAAGTAGTGACAGCATATTTACCTATTTTTTTAACATGTATATTCGGACTTTTAAAACCTTCCCTTGTACGTAGTACTGTTAACAAACCACCCTTTACACCCTGTAATGTACAGAACACTTAATGCATGTACTACAGCACCCTAAACTAAAACAGGCACAAATATTAAAGGCGATTTTATATCATGTGTTTCCTAAACACCTAAAAAGCACGATAAAAAATGGCAACCAATGTTTTGTTTACGTTCATCTTTGATCATAATGAAGAAACAAACTCATTTAGTGTACACATATATGTACGTATGGTTAGTTTTTGCATCGA
>NC_090738.1:139498108-139503615 GCF_036898095.1 Palaemon carinicauda | reverse complement strand
TGATATATGATACTATGTAACAAATTTACTAGAATTATCATGGGTAAATATTGTGCTGATAATGAGGAAGGACAAGCCGCTCATCGCTGGCTACCAGTGATCCTATAGTGTGTGTTACGTCACGGGGAATTAGCGCTGATTCTGTCTGGCAGACCTGTTCTAAGTGGGTCCTGGGTGAGCTAATCTTTCTTGGGGAGTGCGAAGAAGATGCCATTACCATCTTCATCTACCCCTCACCAGAGTCTCCACACATGGCACTTGAATAATCTCTCCTAAAATTCCCTTTGTAATCCTGTCCTGCCATTCAACACCTTATATTCCTTTGATGGCCTTGATCTCGAATCTATAAAATCTGTTGGATATTGTTTCATTAACTTAAATCGATCTAACTAAACTGATTTATGATATGATATTTATATGTAACTTTAGGGGATTTCATTCCCAAATTGTACTAACTTGGCCATTGTCTGATTTTTTTTTCTTTGATATATAATTCTAAACATCCTGCATTTGCGGTTATAGTTCCTTAATGCTTATATGATTCCGTCTCATTTACCCATTCTCCTTGAAATGATATTTCATTTTCTATCGCATATTCCATTTACATCATCTATGCCTTTCCTTTTTTTATCATAAGCCCAACATCATGATATTTTATATATTTTGGTAAGCAAGAATTATAATCCCTCTGGTATTTGGCTAATAAGGACAGTGTCATCAGCATACCGTAGATCCACTAATTAATTGTTAGCAAAGCATTCCAATCCTTCTCTGCATTTCCAACTGTGTTATGAATTACAAGATCCATTAGGAGGATAAACAACATAGGTGATAGCACATTCCACTGGAGTATTCCAGAGTTCGAGGGAAATTCATTTGAAAGGACTCTATTAAAATTAACTTTGCTCTTGCTATGCTCATGAACAGACTTAATCTGCTTTACATATTTATGAGGAACTCCATACTAACGAAGGACCCTCCACAAGATTAGCCGGTGCATACTATCAAAGGCTTTTTCGTTGTCCACAAATGCCATCAAAAGTTGTTTCCTTTATTGTAAACATTGCTGTCGATGTTTTGAAAGGAAAATTTGGTCAGTAAAACTTCTACCCTTTCGAAATCCTGCTTGTTCATCTCTTAGCTTTTCACAAATCTTTCTCTCTAGTCTCTTTTAGAAGGAGCATATTATATATTTTCATGACACCTGGCTTATATGTGAGGCTTCTGTAATTATTGCAATTAGTCTGATGTAAATTTCTCAACATTTTTACTAAAATCCTGGCTCCCTTTCACCAGGTTTTGCCTCTTCATGCCTCATTATAATATATATTCTTTTAAGTATTCCGGAAGTCACTTAATTGTCAGCCCGTATCTTCTCGGCAGTTTTTCCATCGTATCCAGGGCCTTTCCATATCTTGAGTTTTCTAATGAGAGTTTATACTTCATACACACTCAATTCATTCATGGGCACATTAATGTAATCCTCAGCGTTTGGTATATCAATCAAATTGCTCCCTTCATATCTCCCATTCATGCCCCTTTTAAAGTGTTATTGTTATTATTATTTTGATCATTAGTTGTTGCTATTATTATTATTATTATTATTATTATTATTATTATTATTATTATTATTATTATTATTATTATTATTACAAGCTATGCTAAAACTCTATTTGGAAAAGCACGATGCTATAAGCTGAAGGGCTCGAATAGGGAAAAACAATCCAGTGAGGAAAAAAATAAGGATATAAATGAAAGTCTACAAAATAATGAACAATTAAAACAAAATATTTCAAAACAGTAACAGCATCAAATAAGATATTTCAAATCATAAAATATAAAAAGTCTCAAGTTAACCTGTTCAACTTGAAAAAATTGTTGCACGTTTGGACTTTTTAAGTTCAACTGGTTTACAATTTGGTCACAGCTGGAATAAAAGTTCTAGAACACTATGTAGTATCGAGGCTCAAAATAAATTCCATGCCTCGTATTAAGGACAGGATGGGAATGTCTTGGAAAATCTGAATATAAAGGATGATCAGAATTATGAAAAATCTTATGCAGCATGCATAACAAACTAATAGACGATGATACCAGAGATTAATATCTAGAAGAGGAATAAGTAGTTTAATAGACCGAAAGTTCCTTTCCAACAAATTATGATGACAATCAGCAGCTGAAGACCAGACTGGAGAATGATATTTTTTTTTTTTTTTTTTTTTTTTTTTTGTGCAATTGAAGAAGACACAGACCAGAGGTGTTTGTCATAAGTAAATTTGCTTCCTAGATTCACATCTAAAATCTTAAAAGAATCATAGAGTTAAAGAAGCATTATCATGGCGGAGATCCGGATGTTGTAGAACCAAACGTTTGAGTTAAACGTCATGCCCCACAATTTGCACCATGAATTAATATTATATAGATACTTAACAAGCTCATTTTCTAGGTCAGGTCACATGCCAAAATGTACATAGTATGAAAAGTAATGGGCCAAGAACACTACTATGAGGCACATCTTATATCTCATTCCTATGCTCATTTTGGTGCTGGTCAACAACAACTCATTGTAATCGGTTGCTTAAAACCTCAGTGATAATGCTAAGAAATGAGCCACCCACCAATAACTGTTAGTGTTTGAAAACAACGGCCTCCTGATTAACACGGTCAAAGGCAGCAACAAAATATACGCCAATCAATCGAAAATCTTGACCAATACCAAGGGATTTGTGTACAGCATTGGAAATTAAAATTAAGGGCATCACATGCTCCAAGGTCTATACCAAAAACATATTGCAAACTAAGGAAAAGAAGAATAGCTTCAAAGACGCCTATTAGGAAGTTTAGCAAAAAGAACTTCAAAACCTTTAGATACTATGTGAGTTATGGAAAATTTGGCTGTAATCAGTTGGACTTAAGCTACCAAAAACATATTTGCATAATAGAGTAACATTGCCAATTCACCAACAAGTGCTAAAAGCTTCTTCTCTTGCTTACTTGCGCAAAACAACACACACACACACACACACACACACACATATATATATATATATATATATATATCTATATATATATATATATATATATAATGAGATAAGAAATTTGCAGTCTTTATAAAAAAACAATGTATATATATATATTTATATATATATATATATATATATATATGTATATATATATATATATATATATACACACACATGCATGAGAAACATACTACATTCAGTATTTTTTATAAGGATGTATCAACAGGAATGTCTGTAAATTTATATTATTAGAATAAAAGAATTAGGAAATCTGTTTCTCCACCCATATGATTACTCTACAGTCAATACAAACATCAAACACATTTCCCTAGGTCAATAATAAATACCAGAAGAGTAATTTAACTTTTTAACATAGAATAATTCCGGGAAACTAAAATGCGTTAATGAACAAATGCTCTGTATTTCAAGTTTCAGAATTAATGATTCGAAGGTTTCTGAGAGAGAAGGTAAACATTATGTAATCGGAAAATTATGGTTACTGACGTTGAAATAAACTGGGATTTTGTCCTAATAATTCTAAATACTTTGTGCTTTTGTCCTATAATATATTGCTTGTTAATGATACGAAAGTAACAAAATTTGTAAACTAAAACCATTATCTTGTATTAGCGAAGGGAGTGTGTATGCTTTTCAAAAGATATAATATAGGGTTAATGGGGAAATTAATGATGAAATATATAAGGTATTGCACATGAATAACATGGCCAACTTGATAAAAGATTATTGAAATTTGTCATCTAACTAAGCATGCTTTCTGTGAAATCCGAAATAATTATCCAATAAAGTTAAACCACCTCGTAAGGAGGAGGATTGACTGAAGACCTGGAAGCCCCGTTTCTTCATCATGCATTCTTTGCAGTTACAAAGCAAATCCCTAACAGGAACGATTGAATTACCAGACATAAATGAAGTCAGGATTCAAAAGAAAGTCTTTGAAAGACCATTCGCTGACGACCATCAAACACCTTCATTAACTTCTTCCTTTTTTCTCTTCATCGCAAAGGAAACTGGAATTTGGGAGAATCCAATCAGTCTTAATGGTTATCTCTTGACTCCATGCAGCGCTGCACTCACTAGGCAAACATTAGATCATATTTGACAGTCTCTTTAATGAAAATAATTCTTATGAAATTCTCGACCGCTAGAAGACACATACGCAAAGTCAATAATAGATATCTGTAGGGTTTAATGGATTTTTTTTTTCTATTATTACTTTTATAAACACAATACAAAAGCTGCATTTGAATTTATTTTAGATGAATCATAAATTCTATAATACTTATCTATTCTCAAAGCAAGGGTTTAGAAACAAACATTATAGCCCGTTGTTAATATTAAATATAATGACATTTACTCGTCCACCAATATATCACTAATATCTGTTTGAATCATTTATTCTTACGCAAGAAATGAATATCTTATAAAGCTTTCTTTTTTTCCTCTCAGAATTCTATTTAAATACTCTTACATTGAGGGGCAGTGAACTGAAATTTGAATTTTCTTGGTTCAACTTGGTCAGATATAAAACATAAGGATATTCCCATTACTCTTTTTTTATATATTTTAAAAACCAAACTAATTCAGATTTTCATACTAAGTTGTAGTTAACATAAAACATGTAACCTAAAACCTTTATTTTCTAAAGAAAATCAATTGAACTATACCTTTGAATAAACCAAAGAAAAGAATAACCCATATTTTCTCCAAATGACATTATTCTATTATTAAAATATTTCGTAGAATATATGTTGAAATATCGTGCGCGTGGCTTTAAGCTGTGTTATGACTATTAACTTCCAAGTTATATCCTAGTTATATTAGATAATGCCAATTTCCAATGAGTTTAGGACAGAAAATTTGATGTGAATTAACTTTAAGTATTATTTGTATGGTAGTTTCTTTATTCTATTTTTGTATCTTGCATTTTATTAATGGCTGTATTTTTTTGTTTATTAAAATTAATATCACTGCACTCCGAGCTTGTTTATGCATAATTTATAAACAAAAGGTAGTTCAAATAAGAAATTAAAATTGACTTCCATATATAAAAATCTATCAAAAGCCCCATTAAAAAAATTATATAGTGATTTGACACGGAAATTATTTGGTTCAAGTTTCAAGAATATCAGCATGGATTTCTTTATAAGAAATATTATAATTACAAACTCTGACGCAATAAGCCCCGTTTCCTTCCTCACTATTACTTAAGATCAAATGAACTGAATGCTTTTTCAGGTATAGTTCTAATTCATGTATCAAAATCATACAGATTATACACCCGTGTCCAGATAAAGTTTGAAATATACAATTTTGTATCTTCTCTGTTGCCTGATCTTCAGTTTATACATATTATTTTGTTTCACAGTTAATACTGCAACTCTATCCCTTTTACTACAAAATTCTTTCATGTTACCTACAAGACTTTTATTACCAAAAAAACCCACACTATCTTTTACCTACCCT
>NC_090738.1:139480608-139490608 GCF_036898095.1 Palaemon carinicauda | reverse complement strand
AAAAAGAGTTTCAAATAGTTTGCTCCGTCAAATACCTTTCGCACATCTACAAAACAAAAGTAGACGTGGGAGGCCGACAATATACAGAAATTCAATATCTCCTTTAAAATATATATATATTCGTGCGTCAGTCGAGTATTTAGTCTTAAAACCACATTGATTGTCCACGGTGTGGAGAAAGGGTACAAGACGATAGAATAGAAGAGATTCGAATATTTTCAATGAAATTGTTGTGATGGTGATGGGGTGATGGTTTCCTGGGTCATTTGCATCCTTCAGTTTGTTTTTTATGAGAGGTATTAAGTGGACAAGAAGAAGGGTTTTAGGGAGATATTGGTGTATTATACAGGCATTGAATAGTGCAGCAAATAGAATAGATTTTTCTACAACTGCATCCCTTATTCTCTGGTATAATCTATTTGACTTTGGGTTTGGTGAATTGATATCTTTCCAAAGACGGGGGAAGTCAAGGGTGGTAACTTTTCTAGAAAAAGCATCGGCTCGTAGCTGATTTTCCTTGCTATGACATTGATGAAGAGCAAGTTTGAACTGTGCTCTTGCTTGTCTCATCTGTAGAGCAAGGGGACATTCTCTATGGCTACCATCGTTCCTCCATAGAAGGAATATTACTCAAGAGTGTGCACAAAAGTCTTTAACTAAATCCTTCTAACAAGGTATGTTTTCATGGTTACTTCTAGATAGTCTAAACATGTCTATGCCTGAGTTCCGTAAGGCAATTATTACATATACGTAAAATTCCCTTGTTTTGCTTTATGCTGTTCATTGCGGCACTTAGAATTAGTGCAGAGCAGGGCTTCAGCAGGTTGAGTTATCGAGCGGAGATTACTTTTAGATGAGAGTTGGAATGCAGTGGATTTTTGGAGGTTGGAGAAGTCCCACGTGATAGATGGTAGCCTTTCCCTTTGGATGGGTTCCACCGGGAGGGAGGGTGTACAAAATGTCACTACAGAGGTATGTGGTCGAATGCAGACGATAGGTCTTATCATAAAATACATTCAGGGATAGAGCTATGCAGGTGGTCAGTGGTAATACAATTATTGAGACAGGATGTACTCAACATATTATTTCTGTTTTGAATGTAAGTAAGGGAGGATGAAAGCAGGATGGCAGCATTGTTAATCTGTAGAGATTGTTGAAAACACAGATGCTGTGATTTATAATAAAATAGTCTAGTTGGGTGCGCATTAAAGTCTCCTATTAGGCACATATGGTCAGCGGAGGTATCATTAATAATACCTAGAAATTCTACTAACAATATAAAATACTGATCAGAGTCTGACTGGCAATCCCAGGGGAAGTATGTATTAATCACTAATACGGTTTTACCTTCGATCGTTACTTGCAGGACGAGAAGTCTGTCAGTTTGATATTTCACTAGTTTCACGCACTTATTCGAACATATATGCCACAGAAATGAGACACCACCTTTCGGATGACCTTGAATGATATAGTCGTTAATATCCATCGACGATATACAGAATCTGTTATAATAAACATAAACCGAATAATTGATAGCCTGGTCATGTGGGAGGAGTAAGGTTTCATGCAGTGCAATAATGCCATGGAAATTATTGCAGAACTCATTAAGAATAGGTATATTCTGCTTGATTCTGTATATGATCCAAGACAAAATAGTTAACGACTCCCTGAATTTCGTTGACCTTTGGAAATAAGAGCAGAAATCTCAGGGGGTGTGGCTGGGGCAGGTGCCTGGGCATTCTGGGAGAGGCTGATTGTCGTAGATGAATTTGGGCGTCTAGGATCGCTGGGGGAGAGGGATCTCTCTTAAGATCATAAAAGGACACTCGTACTCCTGGGCCAAAGTTATATATATATATATATATATATATATATATATGTGTGTGTATACATATATATATATATATATATATCTTTATGTAATATATATATATATATATATATATACTTTATGTAATATATATATATATATATATATATGAAGTAGGTTGGCCAGGGCACTAACCAACTGTTGAAATACTACCGCTTGAGAGTTATGTGGACCTTTAACTGGCCAGGCAGCATTGGATCTTTCTCTCTAGTTACGGTTCACTTTCATTTTGCATACACATACACCGAATAGTCTGGCCTATTCTTTACAGATTCTCCTCTGTCCTCGATCACCTAACAAGTCTGAGATTATCAAACAATTTTTCTTCACCCAAGGGGTTAAGTACTTCACTGTAATACTGCAGTGGTTACTTTCTTTTTTGTAAGAGTAGAAGAGACTCTTTAGCTATGGTAAGCAGCACTTTTAGGAAAAGGACACTTCAAAATCAAACCATTGTTCTCTGGTCTTGGGTAGTGACATTGCCTCTATACCATGGTCTTTCACTGTCTTGGGTTAGAGTTCTATTGCTTGAAGGTACACTCAGGCACAGTATTCTATATCGTTTTTCTGCCTTTTGTTTCGTTAAAGTTTTCATAGTTTACATAGGAAATATTTATATATATGTCATTGTTCTTAAAATATATTATTTTTCCTTGTTTCTTTTCCTCACTGGGCTATTTCCCTAGTTGAGGCCACTGGGCTTATAGCGTCTTGCTTTTCCAACTAGGGTTGTAGCTTGGCAGGTAATAATATATATATATATATATATATATATATATATATATATATATATATATATATATATATATATATATATATCCAAATAAGCCATATATATATTTGATCTATTAATGTCTGGATTCTCTTAACGACCTCGGGATCAGAGCCCCAGGCGAAATCACACAAAGACAAGAGCTTGGCTCCGGCCGGGAATCGAACCCTGGTCGGCAAGCTTATATAGACAGTGACTAACCCACTTCTTGGTCAAGTGGGTTAGTCACTGTCCGGAGGAAAGCTATTGTCTTTGTGTGATTTCGCCTGGGGTTCTGATCCCGAGGTCGTTAAGAGAATCCAGACATTAATATATCAAAAATATATATGGCTTATTTGAATATGAAAAACACGTAAAAATTTTCAAAATTTTTCATATATATATATATATATATATATATATATATACATATATATATATATATTTATTTATTTATTTATTCATGTATATTAATACATACATACATACATACATACATACATACATATTATATATATATATATATATATATATATATTTATCTATTTATTTATGTATATTTATATATATATATATATATATATATATACAGTATATATATATATATATATATATATATGTGATGGCTGGCTTTGCTCACCACTTAAAACACTACACTTATCAAATAATATTCACCATCATACAGTACTAAGTCCACTAAAGGTGGAATAATACCCAAACATCAATACGAGTGCAAAGTCAACTCAAGGGGACAAAGAAAATACCACAAAAAAATCTTCTTAACTTTCATACATAAATTTTAGACAGAAATAACGCCTGAACCACAATAATACAATAATAAATGATGCACACTCAATCTTAACTCCCGGCAAAAGAAAACAATTACACAATTAGAGAAAGGTCATCAACACATGCATACTAAATGGAGAGAGGGTCCATAAAGGAGAAGGCCAACTAAAAGTAAGAACATCCTAAAAATAAAAAATAAATATCCCTATCAAATTGACGATGGCTGGTTTGATTGAAAGGCTTTCACAAGCTCCACTAAGGACGTCAGCTGATTATCACAGGTCGTGATCACGATAATTAAACAGGTATAATTATTATTACCTTGGGACAGAGATTTCCCCTTGCCTTTTACTGATCCAAGGGCAGTACACAAAATGCAAGACGATATGAGTCCTTGCTGCAGAGAAAGGATATCCAAAAAGCTAAATAGCTTCACAATGTAGCTCTGCAATGGTGAGGAGTAAATATAGTTCCCACAGCAATTGTCGCGCCCTTCAAAGTTAGAGGCTCAGAAACACACCGGGAACCATCCTCCAAAAAGCCCCTCCAAAACTCCGTTCACGCAGAAGCGCAGCCACGTAACCCACACCACTTGAAAATATAAAACACCCGTTAGTCCATTATAAACACTAACATAACCACCAGTGAAAAGACAAACTATTAAATAAGGAAAACAATAAGTCTACGCTTAACCTTATACCAATAAGTTTATATTTAACCTTATACATCTATAAAAACTTAAATAATTTAGAAATATATAGCAACAATGTTAAAATATATATATATATATATATATATATATATATATATACTAGCAAAGTTACAACCCTTGTTGGAAAAGCAAGATGCTATAAGGCCAGGGGCTCTAATACGGAAAAATAGCCCAGTGAGGAAAGGAAATAAGGAAATAAATAAATGATAAGAAAAAAATTAACCATAAATCATGCTAAAAAAAAAGTAACAACGTCAAAACAGATATATCATATATAAACTAGTAACAACGTCAAAACAGATATATCATATATAAACTAGTAACAACGCCAAAAAGAAATATGTCATACGTAAACTATAAAAAGATTAATGTCCGCCTGGTCTGCATAAAAACTTTTGCTCGAACTTGGAATTTTTTAAGTTCTATTGACTTAAATACCCGATTAGGTTGATACTTCCACAACTTGGTAACAGCTGGAAAAAAAAAAACTTTTTGAGTACTGTGTAGTATTGAGCCTCATGATGGAGAAGGCCTGACTATTAGAATTAACTACCTGCTTAGTATTACGAACAGGATAGAATTGTCCAGGGAGATCTGAATGTAAAGAAAGGTCAGAGTTATGATAAATGTAATGCAACACGTATAATGAAGTGATTGAACGACGATGCCAGAGTTTAATATCTAGATCATGGATAAAAAATTTAATAAATCGTAAGTTTCTGCCCAAGAAATGAGGATGAGAATCAGGAGCTGAAGACCAGATGGGAGAAAAATACTCAAAACAAGGTAGAATGAAAGAATTAAAACACTTCCTCAGAATAGATTGATCACCGAAAATCTTGAAAGACTTTCTCGATAAGCCAATTTTTTGTGCAATTGAAGAAGACACAGACCTAATGTGTTTGTCAAAAGTAAATCTGATGTCGAGAATCTCACATAAAATTTCAAAAGGGTCATACAAATTAAATGGAACATTATTAATACTGAGATCTGGATGTTGGGGAGCTAACGTCCTTGACCTACTTACAATCAATCTTTGAGTTTTGTTAGGATTCAACTTCATAATCCAATATTTGCACCATCCACTAATTTTAGCTAAATCTCTATCAAGGGATTAACCAACCCCAGCTCTACATTCAGGGGATGGAATTGATGCAAAGAGAGTAGTATCATTTGCATATGCAAGCTTGTTTTTTAGGCCAAAACACTTATCATGTGTATATAGTATGAAAAGTAATGGGCCAAGAACACTACCTTGTGGAACACAGGATATCACATGCCTATACTAACTATGGTGCCCATCAACAACAACTCTTTGAGATCTATTACTTGAAAAACCCATCAACTCCCAACTGTTTTAATTTGGAAACGAAAGCCTCATGATTAACACGGTCAAAGGCAGCACTAAAATCAAGGCCAATCATACGAACTTCCTAAACACAATCAAGGGATTTCTGTACAGCATTGGAGATTGTAAGAAGGGCATCACATGCTCTAAGGCCTTTACAAAAACCAAATTGCAAAATAGGGAATAGATGATTACTTTCAGGAAACCTATTAAGACGTTTTGCCAGAAAACGTTCAAAAACTTTAGATAATATTGGAGTTATGGATATTGGGTGGTAATCAGTGGGACTTAAGCTACCACAAACACATTTACACATTTACATTACCAATTCTCCAACAAGTGCTAAAAGCTCCTCCTCTCGCTAACTTGCGCAAAATAATATATAACTTTGGAGCTAAGAAATCTCCTGTGTTTGTAAAAAAACAAAGGAAAAAATACCATTTGGGTCTATACCTCAAAAAGCATCGAGGTCCATCAATAGAGCTTTAATTTTACGAGATCAAAAAGCTAAACTACTTAGTTTAACCTCGGGAAAACAGGAATGAGGAAGTTCAGGTTTTTCATCACTGTTTACTGTCAAAAACATCAGCCAAAAGGGTTGCCTCTTTCTTTGGACAGTGAGTTACTGAGCCATCTGGTTTAAGTAAAGAAGGAACTGTTGCATCTATATCAAAGAGAGCAGATTTAAGGGTAGACCACTATTTATGTTCATGAGTTGTACCAGAAAGGGTATCTTTCATGGTTAAATTGTACTCCTTTTCTGTTGAGGCATAAACTCTATGAGCAAAAGCTCGAAGCTAAGTATAGTTGTTCCAGGTCAAATCTGATTTGTTACCTTTCCAAAGGTGATAGGCCTCCTGCTTCTCCAAATAAGCACGTCTGCAATCATCATTTAACCATGGTTTGTCCTTCACTCGGTACATTAGCACACGAGAAGGAATACGCCTATCCATTATGATGACTACATTCTCATTCAAAAGGACAACAGGATATACACTACTATATAATTGTGACCAATTCAAGCACAAAAGATCATGCAAAATTCCATTCCAGTCTGCTTGGGATAAAATATAAATTTCACAAGAGTATGACATATCAGTGACAGGCTGCTCAGTCTTCACTACTAATGAAATTAAGGCTTGATCAGATGTCCCGACTGGGGAACCAACCTTACTAATTATAACGCCAGAGGTGTCAGTGTATACAAGGTGCAACCAATTACCTGACCCGTGAGTAGCTTCATTTATGATTTTCTCACAGCCTGATTCAGAGGCAACGTCTAGAGCTCTTAAGCTATGGCGATCGGTAGGAGAGATAAAACTTAACCACTCCCTATGGTGAACATTAAAATTACCAACAAAGACAAAAGAAACATTTCTATCATTTTCTTGTATCTTACCTATAATGGTAAGAAGACAATTGAAGATGGAATCATCCATGTCTGGATTCCGGTAGATCGAACACAAATAAAAGTTGTTATGACTGCCACAAACTTTTATTACCTAAATCTCATGACATCCACATTGATAGCATGAATTATGAGAAGCAGGGTACTCGGTCCTAATATACATCGACATTCCCCTGGCCCTATGGATGGCATCAGGTTTCATCATTATTGAATTCTTAAAACCACTTATAAGGAGCTCAGATGAGTGCCTCATATTAGAAACTGACGTTTCTGAGCACAAAAGAATATTATACTGTCTGGACGCAACTGTAATGTCTTGGATACTTGCATGAAGACCACAAATATTGCAATACAGAAGATGACATTGACGAAATCTAGGACGTACTGGTCCTGGATTTCACTCATTGTCTACAGACAGCATAAAAATAGAAAAAAAAAAATGAAAAAGAGACATCATACCTAAAAACCGGATTAACAAGAATTATAACAAAACCAATATGTACAGAATTATAAATAAAGTAATTAATGATAACCACAGACTACAGTAAAAAGTCGGAAAAACTGATCAACATGGAGGAGCCGATATACCATGCAAGGCTATATACCCTCCAGGATAGCCACTTTAACTGAAGGGGGGACAGTAAGGATGGTTTTGAGAAGAAAAAGAATCAGAAAAAGGAAAATACATCTTGATAAACCACCAGGCATCTATGGCCCTTCTATTAAGCCTGCCTAACACACCATTTAAAAAAAAACAAGAGGAAGAAAAAATAATAATCAGATAGAATATTGTGCCCGAGTGTACCCTCAAGCAAGAGAATTTTAACCCAAGAGAGTGGAAGACCGTGGTACAGAGGCTATGGCACTACCCAAGACTAGAGAACAATGGTTTAATTTTGGAGTGTCCTTCTCTTAGAAGAGCTGTTTACCTTAGCTAAAGAGTCTCCACTACCCTTACCAAGAGGAAAGTACACTGAACAAATTGCAGTACAGTAATTAACCCCTTGGGTGAAGAAGTGTTGCGTATTGTTTTGTTTTCAGGTGTATGAGGAAAGACGAGAATATGTAAAGAATAGGCCAGAATATTCTGTGTAAGTGTAAGCAAAGAAAAAAATAAGCCGTGACTAGAGAGAAGGGTCGAATGTATTACTATCTGGCCCTTCAAAGAATCCAATACCTCTTTACTGGTAGTATCTCAACATTCCTAAACATTAAATTCAATATTATACCCCTTAAATATTTAAATTATTTGACCTCCATAACCCTGGATAGGTATGCTACTCGGACACCCCTTTAAGGGTATACTCGTTAGTTATGCATCAATCTGTATTGTTTGACTTGCTAAAAATACTTCAAAGAATGCTAAAAATTACTGAAAATATAAATGATAACCATCTACAAAATAACTATTTATTGGAAATATATTAAAAATTTAATTATACAAAAAAAGACTTGACGTAAATATTCACAAAGAATAGAAATATACATATACACATAAATCCCTTTAGGGACACCATCTTAGATGGCAAAGCAACAGCGTTTAATTGCTGTAAATGAGTTGGACCCATAGAAGTCCAGATCTGAAATGAGAAAAAAAGGGTAAATATTTTTGTCCAAAAAAATTTGTCCAAATTTCATAAATTTTTTGGGGTACCCAAATGAAATAGGAAGAGGCTAATTTTTTTATAGAATAAACTCATATTATCCTAGAACAGAAATACATAATAAAATGTGCACTAAGATGTAATTTACTGTTATAACAGGGGCGAAATCTAAAGGTCATTTTTTGACGGCCTAGTTCACAATGTAAATTTCTTATGAAAATCATTGTATCTCCTATAAAATATGATATTTATGCATCAAATTATACCAAAATATCACGAATTCTATACAGAACAAGAATATATAGAGATATGCCAACTTACCTTTCGGGTATGTCAACAAAATGGCCGCAGACCGCAACAACTCTTACAGCCCAATCTACCACTTGGAATGAAGAAGGGGGTTGCAAGCTCCATATTATCATCAACATCTCTTTTTAACTCCATTAGAAGTGTCTTGATGACATCCATGCAGAGGGAATACTGTCTGCTGGCCATTATTGAAGATAAATTCAAAATAAATAGAAAAAAAAATCAAATTTGCAAAAAACCCAAAAAAATCAGAAATTAGCATTTGAGGGAAAATGGACCTCATGGTAATATATGGCATCTAAGCCAAAATCAATGTCATGCAAGTGGTAGACACACCATCCACCCACACTTTCCAACTATAAAGAACCAAACAAGTATCAACACGGTTCGACAATTTATAATTATGTAATAACTTTGCTGTTTGATCACTTACCCCTATAAAGGTATTCAGGGTTGAGGTCGACCCCTGGGGGGGGGTAAAAAAACGGGGAAGGAGGGAAGTTAGACAAAAATCAGTCCTAAAGCAGACAATGGCATGTAGACTAATCACCCCTTGCAGGTCGATCACTTCCATATTCGAGACAGCTGATGATTTATGGCGAAAAAACAGGTTTTGAAAATGCTGTAGGGGTCGCAAACGACCCATCATACCTTTCCAGGGTTTTAATCCTTTCTCCTTCCAATGATTTTTCAACTTCAATTGTATATTCCGTTCTCATCGTCTCTGTCATGCTTGTGTTTATCTTAAGCCCGATATCATGTTATATATCACGCATTCTG
Organism: Palaemon carinicauda; assembly: GCF_036898095.1. Lineage (NCBI taxonomy): Eukaryota > Metazoa > Arthropoda > Malacostraca > Decapoda > Palaemonidae > Palaemon > Palaemon carinicauda. The sequence goes on along the minus strand of NC_090738.1, from coordinate 139,481,037 downwards.
GTAAGCAAGTATTGCAATTTTTTTTATTTTCTTTTAATAAGGATAGCCTCATGATCATGCTTTAGGTCAACTAATTTCCTATTACCAATCCAGGTCAGTCCTCCACCATCTTCACCTTTTCTATGAATTACAACAAAGGTGATAACACATTCTCTTTCAGTTCTCCGCTGTCAATAAGAAATTAATTTGATAGCTCTCCACTAACATTGAATTTGAACTTGCTCCGCTCATCAACACACTTAATCAAATTCATGTATTTTAGCAAAAATCCATAATTACCGGGGACTGTCGACTAAATGAGCCGATGCACACTACCGATTGGTGTTTCATAGATTACAAATGTCATCAAAAGGTTATTTCTTATATTCTAATTATTACTATACATTTCGTAAAATAACAATTTGGTCACTTCAACTTCTTCCTTTTCTA
>NC_090738.1:139475608-139478108 GCF_036898095.1 Palaemon carinicauda | reverse complement strand
ATGATTCAACTATTAAAAAGCTGTTGAAAAAATCAGAGAAAGGAAAGGCTGCCAAACAAGCATGTATATATAAACTACCATGTGGTTCATGTGATAAAGTATACATAGGAGAATCAGTAGATTTTGAGAGAAGAAAAAGAGAACATAGAGATTCCATTAGAAGAGCTGGTAAAAATAGCGCTGTTTTTGAATATATGACATGGGAAAATCACCCAACAGATTTTAAGGATATGGACAAAATGATATAAATGCGTAATACACATAGATGGGAACTGATTGAAGCTGTTTTAATTCAGAATTCTAATAATTTGAATATATATCAAAGTAATTATAAATTGGATCAGTTTTTAAATATTATTGTAAAAAACAACGTAACTGTTGTAAAGGAATTGTTAAAATATGTAAACAAACCACCGTGAAATGCTGTTAATATTCGCTAAGACTGTGCCGGGCTTTTTATCTCATAAGAACCTTTCTTTACCTCTTTTTCAAAAATTTGTAACTATTTGTATTCTAAAGAGGAAGGGAGATGGTCCCTTCGAAAGCTAAATAAACTTCAATTATTTATACAATGTGTGTTATTTTATTATTATTATTGTGTATTTTAATGTGGATATATATATATATATATATATAATATATATATATATATATATATATATACACACATATATGTATATTTATATATATATATATATATATATATGTTTATGTATGTATATATACATATATATACAGTATAAACATATGTATATATATATATATATATATATAAATATATATATAAATATATATACACTGACTCCCCTGGCGTTATAACTAGTAAGGTTGGTTCTCCAGTCGGGACATCTGATCATGCCTTGATTTCATTATTAGTGAAGACTGAGCAGCCTGTCCCTGATATATCATATTCTTGTAAAATTTATATGAAATCCCAAGCAGACTGGAATGGGATTTTACATGATCTTTTGTGCTTGAATTGGTCACAATTATATAATAGTGTAGATCCTGTTGTCCCTTTGAATGAGAATCTAGTCAACATAATTGATAGGCGTATCCCTTCTCGTGTGCTAAGGTATCGAGTGAAGGACAAACCGTGGTTCAATGATGATTGTAGACGTGCTTATTTGGAGAAACAGGAGGCCTATCATCTTTGGAAGGGGAACAGATCAGATTTGACCTGGAACAACTATACTCAGCTTCGAGCTTTTGCTCAGAGAGTTTATGTCTCAACTGAAAAGGAGTACAATTTAACCATAAAAGAAACACTTTCTGGTACAACTCAGGAACATAAATGGTGGTCTACCCTTAAATCTGCACTCTTTGGTGTAGATGCAACAGTTCCTCCTTTACTTAAACCAGATGGCTCAGTCACTCACTGTCCAAAGGAAAAGGCAACCCTTTTGGCTGATGTTTTTGACAGTAAACGGAGTAATGAAAAACTTGAACTTCCTCATTCCTGTTTTCCTGAGGCTAAACTAACTAGTTTAGCTTTTCGATCTCGTGAGATTAAAGCTCTGTTGATGGACCTTGATGCTTATGGAGGTGTAGACCCAAATGGTATTTTTCCTTTGTTTTTTATAAAGACAGCAGATTTCTTAGCTCCAAAGTTATCTGTTATTTTGCGCAAGTTAGCAAGAAGAGGAGCTTTTAGCACTAGTTGGAGAATTGGTAATGTTACTCCTCTATGTAAATGTGTTTGTGGTAGCTCAAGTCCCACTGATTACCGCCCAATTTCCATAACTCCCATATTATCTAAAGTTTTTGAACGTCTTCTGGCAAAACGTCTTAATAGGTTTGCTGAAGGTAATCATCTACTCCCTAGTTTGCAATTTGGTTTTCGTAAAGGCCTTGGAGCATGTGATGCCCTTCTTACAATCTCCAATGCTGTACAGAAATCCCTTGATTGTGGTCGGGAAGTTCGTATGATTGGCCTTGATTTTAGTGCTGCCTTTGACCGTGTTAATCATGAGGCCCTTGTTTTCAAACTGAAACAGTTGGGAGTGGGTGGGTCGTTTCTTAGAATTATTATTGATTTTTTAAGTAATAGATCTCAAAGAGTTGTTGTTGATGGGCACCATAGTGATTATAGGAATGTGATATCCGGTGTTCCACAGGGTAGTGTTCTTGGCCCATTACTTTTCATACTATATACACATGACATGTGGTTTGGCCTAGAAAACAAGCTTGTTGCATATGCAGATGATACAACTCTCTTTGCATCAATTCCATCCCCTGAATGTAGATCTAGGGTTGGTGAATCCCTTAATAGAGATTTAGCTAGAATTAGTGCATGGTGCAAATTATGGGGTATGAAGTTGAATCCTAACAAAACTCAAAGTATGATTGTAAGTAGGTCAAGGACGGTGGCTCCTCAACATCCGGATCTCAGTATTGATAATGTTTCTTTAAATATGTATGACTCTTTCAAAATTTTAGGTGTGATTCTCGACAGTAAATTTACTTTTGAGAAACATATAAGGTCTCTGTCTTCTTCAAT
>NC_090738.1:139455079-139475108 GCF_036898095.1 Palaemon carinicauda | reverse complement strand
AGAAGTCGAGTGATGGGAGGTCTAGCCGTCCAAGGTATGTTAATCTTATTTTGGTAAATTTTTAGTTTCAGCCAAATTTGGAAAAATGCAATAAAAATATATTTGTTGCATCAGAAATAGTGTGGTTTCAATGAATTTAACGTTTATTTTGACTGCAAACCAACCGATTTAGAGATTTACTATGTATACCCTAGTTCATCCCACCAATTATGGGGGACACCCTTTGGGAACCGGGGTTTTGGGTGGGGGAAGGGGGGGGAGGGTGTTGGGGCATTGAATGATATTTGCAATAAATGAATAATTAATGTTCCAGCACCCCTCCCCCATACCCCTAACTTGGCCTACCGGGGGGAGGGGGGTAGGGCCCCCCCCCGCGACCCCCCCTTAAAGCCACAGTAATTTTCAGGGCACCACAGAACCTAACAAACCCACCTAACCTAACCTAGGGGCCCTGTACCCCTACCGGGGGGGCTTCGCCCCCCCTGCGACCCCCCCTTATGGCCAAAGTAATTTTCAAGGCACCACAGAACCTAACAAACCCACCTAACCTAACCTAGGGGCCCTGTACCCCTACCGGGGGGGGCTTCGCCCCCCCTGCGACCCCCCCTTAAGGCCACAGTAATTTTCAGGGCACCACAGAACCTAACAAACCCACCTAACCTAACCTAGGGGCCCTGTACTCCTACCGGGGGGGCTTCGCCCCCCCTGCGACCCCCCCTTAAGGCCACAGTAATTTTCAGGGCACCACAGAACCTAACAAACCCACCTAACCTAACCTAGGGGCCCTGTACCCCTACCGGGGGGGGGGGGGCTTCGCCCCCCCTGCGACCCCCCCTTTAACCAGGGGTAAATTTGAATATATATATTTTGTTAAATCACTTCTTACCTTAAACGGAAGATGACGATGAAGATGTGGAAGGTTGTGGTTGACCCTCCTTTACAGATTTGGTACAATACCACACATGTCTATCCTCACGAAAATGTAAAGCCGAATCACATTTACCACACTGGACACTTAAGGTAATACGGAATGCTCCCTTAGAAAACGATTCACTACTTCAGGAGTTCCATTATAATTCCCATGAAATCGGCCGATCACATCAAAATAGGAATAACGACATATTTCACACAACCGTACCGGAGGATCCATGACAGTTAAATGACGTGTGATGAAAATATAGAAACCGGAACTTTTGAAAACCGAAAACAAACGACAATCACGGGTTTCTCCCATAATGAAATAGGGAAAAAAACAGAATACTATCGTTTACAATGTTATATTGCACGAAAAACAGATCCTTGAAACAAGACTGAGAGACCAATGAATCATCCAATAATAACCCTTGAAAAGAACCCAGTAGTATTTTGATTGGAGGAGCGACATTAGTGGGAGGAGCAAATGCGCATTCAAGTAAATATTGTCACATTGCGCAATGGGGCGGAGCCAAGTAAGATGAAAACAGACATACAAACGAACAAGAGCTACCTTGCGTGCCCATGGAAAGATAAACACTAAACTTAGAAAAAGTCAAGACCTTCAATTCCTGAAATATTTTTTTTCTCTGTAAGTATGCATTAGCGACAATAATGTATTGAGAAGAAGTGTTTTGTTATCATGTGCTTTACTAGGAAAATATATTAATATAATACATTTCCCAATTTGGTTGAATCTAAAACTTAACCCTTATTTTTTTTATATAACTGGATATGAAGACAGAAAATAATCTCTATTTATTATTTTGGTAAATATGTGGTACTTTAATTTCCAGCCAAATACACGAACCATATATTTTTCCTACTCGCTATCTTGTATTTTAGACATTTTTACCATGCTTATGGGGGCAAACCACCCGTTCAAGAGGTTTTCGACCCCCTTATATAAAGAAAATTTTAGGAGACCCCAGTGGTAAACTTTTTTTCTTAAGGGGAGGGGGTTTGGGAAAATGCTAAAAAAATGAGTGATTTGCAGCAATAATAATGGTCAGAAATGCAAAATAAACACTAGATTACCAGTTGGAAAAATATAGGGTTCATATAAGTGGCTGAAAATTAAAGTATAAATCTAAGACTCGCTTCACGTCCTTCTAATGGTTTTGGGTAAAATTATGTTTACGGACGTGGAAACATTTCGAACAGAAAATACGTGTTTTTCAGTAGTAAATAACATGGTTTAACTGAAGTTGACCTTCATTTCAACCGTAAACAAACTGAACAGCCAGTTCGACTACTTCGTTCCCCACTACACACTAAAAACTGGTAATTGAAATGAAGTAAAATTCGATGAGATGACATTATTTGGTTAATACAGTATATGATACTCTAATTTCTAGCGAAACTGGAATTCACTATGATAAAGAGACGAGTGCTGGCTAGTTTTATATTTTTCTCTATATGTTTAACCCTGGATAGGTACGGTGGGTCGTTTGCGACCCCGAGCGTCAAAAAAAAACAGGTTTTTCTCACGTGACTCACCCCTGTGACTGAATTTGTGGGTGATCGACCTGCAGGAGGTGTCTCCCCTACACGCTCTAGTAGTGTCCAGATGTGCATTGCTGTAGCTGTACTCCTTCCCCGATTTCTGAGACGCGTCGGGGTCGTTCGCGTCCGAGTTTACCCTTCTGAGGTAGTTTGCATAATTATCAAAGTTATTACGTATTATGAAATTGTCGTAGAATGGTGCAACTTGTATAGGTTATCAGTTGTGGAAAGTCTTGGTGGATTGTTTGGCTACCATGTGCATGTTTTTTTTTTTAGTTAAAATGTCGTTCATCACCACGAGGACCATTTTACCGCGAGTGCCCCTTTTTCATTTTTTTTCATTTTTTTGCCAAGTCATTTTTCCGTAAGATATTGCCAAATAGTGTCGTAAAACTTTTGCTTGTTTAGTGTTGGAAAGTGTGTCTAGATGATCTGGCTACCCATGCATGACTTTGTTTTTGTCAGATACGACGTAGTTATTGGTATATTGGGTATTTAACTGCGGTTACCAATTTCTGTTTTTTTTTCAATATTTGTAAAAATTACTACGTAGTAAGGAATTGCCGTATATTATTCATTTTTTTTTCATGTTTATGTGTTAGAAAGTGTGCCTTGATGGTTGGGCTAACACGTGCATGTCTTTTTTTTTATCTGAGATGTCGTATATTAGAATGTCGGGCATTTTACCGCGAGTGTCCCTTTTTAATTTTTTTTAATTTTTTTGCCAAGTCATTTTTCCGTAAGATATTGCGAAATAGTGTCGTAAAACTTTTGCTTTTTTAATGTTGGAAAGTGTGTCTAGATGATCTGGCTACCCATGCGTGATTTTGTTTTTGTCAGATACGACGTAGTTATTGGTATATTGGGTATTTAACTGCGGTTGCCAATTTCTGTTTTTTTTTCAATATTTGTAAAAATTTACTACGTAGTAAGGAATTGCCGTATATTATTCATTTTTTTTTCATGTTTATGTGTTAGAAAGTGTGCCTTGATGGTTGGGCTAACACGTGCATGTCTTTTTTTTTATCTGAGATGCCGTATATTAGAATGTTGGGCATTTTTCCGCGAGTGCCCCTTTTTATTTGTTTTGCATTTTTTTGCTTAGTCATGTTACCGTAAGGAATTGGCAAGTAGTGTCGCAAAACTTATATTTTTATAGTGTTGGAAAGTGTTTCTAGATGATCTGGCTACCCATGCCTATTTTTTTTTTAGCTAGATATGGCGTATATATAAGTATGTGTTCGATTTTCCTGTGATTGCCATTTTTTCGTTTTTTCCCATTTCTTTCAAAATTACTACGTGCTAAGGAACTATCACAGAGTAATATTTCATTTATATGTTTATTTGTCGGAAAATATGCCTTGATGGTTTGCTTAGCACGTGGCTGAAATTTTTTTTTTCTGAAATGCCGTATATTAGAATGGCCATTTTTCCACGAGTGCCCCTTTTTATTTGTTTTGCATTTTTTTGCTTAGTCATGTTACCGTAAGGAATTGGCAAGTAGTGTCGCAAAACTTATTTTTCAATATTAAACTTACCCGATAATCATGTAGCTGTCAACTCCGTTGCCCGACAGAATTCTACGGGAGGGATACGCCAGCTATCACTATACTAGAAGGGGGTGTACTCACAAGCGCCACCTGTGGCCAGGTACTACAGTACTTGTTGTTGACGCCACCTCACTTTTTCCTCTGTCGTGCTTCCGGCAAGACGTTCTTGGATACGCTTATGATTTTGGAGTATTGTTCACGGTTTGGTGAAGTATTTCTCTAAAATTTGCAGCTATTCGCTATACTGGAAACTTCTATATTAGCTTAGTTAGCTTTTGGAATTAATTTGATTAATTATGGTGACGAAGAGAGTATGAACTCTCTTTCACCTTTAAATGGCCGACCCTTCCCTTAGACGGAAGTGTTGGTGTCTAAGAGAGTATAGACTCTCTTTCTTAATTTTGCTTAACAAAAGTTATAGTTTTATTTTATATCTCTCCGCCTTTTATAGGCCTCTTCGATTAACTTCCTTTTATTATAAACTTATTAAAATTAATTTTTATATTTGTTTATATTCGACCTTTCCTAATAGTAGGCGGTCTTTTCTTGGTACCGAAGTTAATTAACATTGAGCCCGTCATTTCGGTTTTACCTGTTAACATATTTTGCTATTTTAATGTTTTTGAAAGAATTTCTTTGATAGTCTCGTATTGTTTTCAAAGTTGAACTAACGTTTTGTTTTGTCTCTGCAGTTGTTGACGTTCAGAACGTTCAACTTGCGCTCTATCGTCACGATAGAGAGAGAATTTTCACGGTGTCACGTTGCAGTAAGAGTAACCGTGTCTAGCGTTTTGTTCATTCTTTCTTAACTTAATGGTTTTAATTCTAATAAATTGGGAAATATTTCAGTTTTTTCCTTTAACAATAATATGTTTTAACGATATATATGATTGGGCTCTTCTCTCAGGTTCTAAGTCAAGAGAGAGAGAGAGAGAGAGAGAGAGAGATAGAGACGGAGGGAGAAAGAGGAGGATAAACGTTTCGTTCAAGCGAGTAACGTTGTTATCGTTTTTGCTCTTCTCCCTAGTCTCTTTAGGGGAAGAAGGTAAACGTTTCTAGAGTTTTTTCTTGTTCTCAAGCTTTATGCGGTGAGAGATTTTAAACGTAGTTTATTTGATCTAGTGTTTAGTCTCTTTCCAGCCACTGAATTATTTATCTTTCATTAGATTTTTCTGTTACATTGTAATTCTGTTTTCGCAATTACTAACTTTTGAGAAAGGATAGAATTGCGTGTTTCAGGTACAAACCACTTAAAGTTTCGAGTTCAGTGAAATAAGTGCAAACAGAAAATCAAAAGTGATAAGTGATTAGCGCAAAGTGTGTCAGTGTTGTGCGTGAGGGTACTTCTGTGCGTGCCAGTCGTCCTCCCAGTCCGGGACCTCTTGCAAGCTCCAAAGCCCAGGGGAGAAGCAATGTCGAAGGGCAAAAGGGTTCGGCAGGCCTTGATCGGCGCACAGAAGTATCCTCGGTGGTTGCGGGCGTGTCTTACAGAGACCGTCACTCCCACCCGCAGACGATTGAGCCCTTATTTTGCTCGTCTGCAGAAGAAATTTCGGGGAGAAAACGCTGGTCTCAGGTCTCAAGACCTCTTAAACGTAAAGTCCAGACCTATGCCAGACGTACGAAGTTAGAGTTCAACAACCCGGATGCAGTCATTGGGTTAGCTCTGACTCTCCTCAGTCATCAGGTGACTGCACACCTCCTAAGAGAGGTAAGGCGATGCCTCTACAGACCTCATCTTCTATTAAGGCTTTGCCTTAACAGACCTTATCGTCTGTTGATCCCAAGACGACTTTGCTGCAGTCCATGCAGTCGCAGCTTGCGGTCTTAATGCGTGAGTTTCAGGCTGAGGTTACCAGCGGTGTGCAGCAACCTCCGCCTCCTCCTGCGAGAGCTCCGCCTCCGCAGTCCAATCTGCCAGGCGTACGAAGTTGAGGTTCCTCAGGCTCCCTTACCGCGTTCTGAGTTGCCAGTTACCAGCGTTGTGCAGCAACCTTAACCTTCCTTAAGGCAACCTCAACAATGGGAGCAGGAGTCTTATGCCTTACTTCCTCCGCTTCCGCTTGCGGTTCCACCAGCGAGGCAACAATCTCTTGAGGTACGACAACCTCTTCCATCAATGAGGCAGCCACCTCAGCACTCGCTGCAGCGACCACCTTAGGCTAGCACCTCAGGAACCTCAACTCGCGAGACAAGAACTGCGTTCTGCGCAGCCGCTACCTCAACTCTCGCAGCTCACACCTCAGGAACCTTAACTCGTTCCTCAGGAACCTGCTACTGCGCATCCGCAACCCTTACAGCGAGCGCAACTCTTAAGGCAGCAACCTCATGCTATGAGTCAGCCGCCTCAGCGCATGCATCTGCCATTTTTTCCTCAACTTGAGCTTCTTCCCATTCAACTTGGGAATAACAAATGACAATAATAACACCTCATTACTTTCATAACTTGCATTTGTAATCATATACATGTATGCCTACACAAACATTATGATAATGGAGGTTATTTGTATTACTTATATAAAAATATATATGTATTCCTTGCAATATATTTTTAACAAATCGCAAAATATGGCAAAATATCTTCTAAACAAAAATGAATCATGAGTTATGAATGTAAGGTAATATTATGTTGATATTAAACCCCATGCAAGCATGCATGAAGTAATGCAGTGTTGCCAACAGGGCGAGTTTCCCTTTCCTGAGGTGAAGTAGATTATAGTACATTTAGTGTAGCTTAATTCTACGATTATCATGCCGGCTATCAAATTCATCAACAAAACAGTCTAAATCAATTCCCTCGGCACGTGCACTTTCAATGAACGGTAATGCGATATTACTCACTCTAGCACTGGTCATGGAATTTCTGAGAAATGTTACACGCCATACAACACGCTCTGCTTACCTTACAGCATGCTCTACATACAGCATGCTCTGCATACAGCATGCTCTGCATACAACATGCTCTGCATACCTTACCGCATGCTTCTCAGTCACACATCTTTGGTTGTTGCCAACTCACTAGACTGTCAAGCAGTTTCATAACGTTGCCTTCTAGTCTGCTGCTTTTGCACCAGTGAAACCCTCACTGAGAGAACTTAGCTTTTCTCGGATATGGTCCCTGTAGATGAGAAAGTGCTTTTCTCCCTCCTTCTGATATTCCCTTGAGGACTCTGTCATTTGGAGAGGAGCCTTTAGCTGCGTAGCCTCCTATGGACTTTTATTTAAGCATAACATGCTTCCAGGGAAGGTAATGGTTCCACTTCAGTCGCTAATCCCGTCTGTTACCACACCTGCTCCCATAGACCTTGAGCTGTGTTGCAAGACATGCAGTCCAAGCTTAGTCCTTGTTAGAGGATTTTTTGTTTACGGAGTCAATGTGTCACTGGGAAGACGTTCAACAACCAGCAGAAGTGACTTGTTGTGACGCAGTGCGGCAACCTCAGCAACCCGATAAGGAGTTGTCTGTACGACCCAGACAGTCTAGACAGCTTCGGGTTGTCACTGTACTTCCTCGCTTCCCTATGGTTGACAGTTCACAGACTGTGCAGCAGTACCATGATCTTGTGTCCGGCTCCGTCAGACGACTGGCTTTTAAGAGCTCCCACAAGTCGTCGCTGTCTGGAGATTCTCAAATGGACTATGGATCTGACCAAGGAACTGGGCCTCCTGGTCAATTTTGAGGAGTCTCAGCTCGTCCCATCCCAGACCATTGTCTCCTTGGGTATGGATCTTCAGAGTCGAGCTTTTCGGGCTTTTCCGTCGGCCCCAAGGATCTTCCAAGCCCTAGAATGCATCCAGAGCATGCTGAGAAGGAACCGATGCTCAGTCAGGTAGTGGATGAGTCTAACAGGGACACTTTCATCGCTGGCCCTGTTCATCGTGTTAGGGAGACTCCACCTCCCCCCCCTTCAGTATCATCTAGCTGCTCACTGGATAAAGGACATGACGCTAGAGACGGTCTCAGTTCCTTTTTCCGAAGAGAGGAGGTCTTCTCTCGCGTGGTGTAAGAACAGCTTTCTTCTCAAGGAAGTCTACCTTTGGCTGTTCAGAAACACGACCGCCGTCTCCTCTCGGACGCATCAGACACGGGCTGGGGTGCGACTTTGGACGGACAAGAATGCTCGGGAACATGGAATCAGGAGCAAAGGACACTTCACATCAATTGCAAGGAGTTGTTGGCAGTTATTCTGGCCTTGATAAACTTCAAGTCCCTCCAGCTTAACAAAGTGGTGGAGGTGGACTCTGACAACACCACAGCCCTGGCTTACATCTTCAAGCAGGGAGGGACTCTTTCGTGGAAGTTGTTCTAGATCGCAAGGGACCTCCTCATCTGGTCTAAAGATCGAAAGCTCACGCTGGTAACGAGGTTCATTCAGGGCGGTATGAATGTCATGGCAGATCACCTCAGCCGGAAGGGTCAGGTCATCCCCACAGAGTGGACCCTTCTCAAGAATGTTTGCAGCAGACTTTGGGCCCTGTGGGGTCAGCCAACCATAGATCTGTTCGCTACCTCGATAACCTAGAGACTCCTGTTGTATTGTTCTCCGATTCCAGACCCAGCAGCAGTTCACGTGGATGCTTTTCTGCTGGATTGGTTCCATCTCGACCTGTATGCATTCCCGCCGTTCAAGATTGTTAACAGGGTACTTCAGAAGTTCTCCTCTCGCAAAGGGACACGGCTGACGTTGGTTGGCTCCGCTCTGGCCCGCGAGAGAATGGTTCTTAGAGGTACTGCAATGGCTGGTCGACATTCCCAGGACTCTTCCTCTAGGAGTGAACCTTCTAAGTCTACCTCACGTAAAGAAGGTACACCCAATCCTCCACGCTCTTCGTCTGACTGCCTTCAGACTTTCGAAAGACTCTCAAGAGCTAGGGGCTTTTCGAAGGAGGCAGCCAGAGCGATTGCCAAAGCAAGGAGAACATCCACTCTCAGAATCTATCAGTCTCAAGGGGAAGTCTTCCGTAGCTGGTACAAGACCAATGCAGTTTCCTCAACCAGTACCACTGTAACCCAGATTGCTGACTTCCTGTTATATCTAAGGAAAGTAAGATCCCTTTCAGCTCCTACGATCAAGGGTTACAGAAGTATGTTGGCAGCGGTTTTCCGCCACAGAGGCTTGGATCTTTCCACCAACAAAGATCTACAGGACCTCCCTAGGTCTTTTAAGACCTCAAAGGAACGTCGGTTGTCCACTCCAGGCTGGAATCTAGACGTGGTCCTAAGGTTCCTTATGTCATCAAGATTTGAACCTCTCCAATCAGCCTCTTTTTAGGACCTCACATTAAAAACTCTTTTCCTCGTGTGCTTGACAACAGCTAAAAGAGTAAGTGAGATCCACGCCTTCAGCAGGATCATTGTTTTCACATCTGAAACGGCTACATGTTCCTTGCAGCTCGGTTTTTGCTAAACGAGCTTCCTTCACGTCCTTGGCCTAAGTCGTTCGAGATCCCAAGCCTGTCCAACTTGGTGGGGAATGAACTGGAGAGAGTACTTTGCCCAGTTAGAGCTCTTAGGTACTATCTAAAAAGGTCTTAACCTTTACAAGGACAATCAGAAGCCTTATAGTGTGCTATCAAGAAACCTTCTTTTCCAAGTTCTAAGAACTCAGTTTCTTACTATTCAGGCTTCTGATTAGAGAAACACATTCTCATCTGAAGGAAGAAGACCTTGCTTTGCTGAAGGTAAGGACACATGAAGTGGGAGCTGTGGCTACTTCAGTGGCCTTCAAACAGAGCCATTCTCTGCAGAGTGTTATGGATGCAACCTATTGGAGAAGCAAGTCAGTGTTCGCATCATTCTATCTCAAAGATGTCCAGTCTCTTTACGAGTACTGCTACACCCTGGGACCATTCGTAGCAACGAATGCAGTAGTAGGCGAGGGCTCAGCCACTACATTCCCATAATCCCATAACCTTTTAACCTTTCTCTTGAATACTTTTTATGGGTTGTACGGTCGGCTAAGAAGCCTTCCACATCCTTGTTGATTTGGCGGGTGGTCAATTCTTTCTTGAGAAGCGCCGAGGTTAAAGGTTGTGATGAGGTCCTTTAGTATGGGTTGCAGCCCTGTATACTTTAGCACCTTTGAGTTGATTCAGCCTTCCAAGAGGAACGCTGCGCTCAGTAAGGAAGACGATCTTATTAAAGGCAGAGTAACGGTTCAAGTCGACTTCCTTACCAGGTACTTATTATTTCATTGTTATTGTGGATAACTGATTATATGAAATACGGGATACTTAGCTATCCTTTAGTCTTGTACACTGGTTTTTCACCCACCCCCCTGGGTGTGAATCAGCTACATGATTATCGGGTAAGTTTAATATTGAAAAATGTTATTTTCATTAGTAAAATAAATTTTTGAATATACTTACCCGATAATCATGATTTAATTGACCCACCCTTCCTCCCCATAGAGAACCAGTGGACCGAGGAAAAAGTGAGGTGGCGTCAACAACAAGTACTGTAGTACCTGGCCACAGGTGGCGCTTGTGAGTACACCCCCTTCTAGTATAGTGATAGCTGGCGTATCCCTCCCGTAGAATTCTGTCGGGCAACGGAGTTGACAGCTACATGATTATCGGGTAAGTATATTCAAAAATTTATTTTACTAATGAAAATAACATATTTTTATAGTGTTGGAAAGTGTTTCTAGATGATCTGGCTACCCATGCCTATCTTTTTTTTAGCCAGATATGGCGTATATATAGGTATGTGTTCGATTTTCCGGTGATTGCCATTTTTTCGTTTTTTCCCAATTCTTTCAAAATTACTACGTACTAAGGAACTATCACAGAGTAATGATTCCTCTAGATGTTTATTTGTCGGAAAATTTTGTTTACTTTTTTTTTGATTGAATATCATCAAATTTTTTTAGCTAAAATATTGTTTTACATTTTTTTTTTTCGATTTTATTTCCCTTCAAAAAAAATTTTTTGGGTCAGAATTTTAATTTTATAGTCGTAAAATAATCGACAATTATCCAGCAACCCACCATACAATTTTTATGCATATCCAATAATAATTAGATTAGTAAATAACACCTTGAAATTGACATACCCTTCCTACATTTCAAGTGGCAGATTAGGGAGTCTGAGTCAGTGTGGTTGGCGGCCATTTTGTGGACATATCCGAAGCGTAAGCTGCCCTATCTATATATATTCTTGTTCCCTATAGAATTTGTGATATTTTGGTATATTTTTACCTGCATAAATATCATATTATATATTAAATATATGTATTTTTTTACGAAATTTCCAAGTACTCAAAAAATTACCTTTAGATATGGCCCCTGATATAAATGTAATTTACAAAATAATGAAGATTTTTTTACATATTTCTATTTTAGGATAACATATGTTTATTCCCTAAAAAAATTAGCCACTTCCTATTTCATTTGGGTACCCAAAAAAATTCATGAAATTTGGACAATTTTTTTTGGCCAAAAAAAGTTACCCTTTTTTTCTCATTTCAGATCTTCACCTCCATGGGTCTGACTTCATCCAAAATACATCAAGATGTGTCCTAAACATTCAAGAATCAATTCCTAAAAGGATTTGTGTATATATGTATAAACTTTTTTTTTATGAATTTTTATGTCAGGTCTTTTTTCTACTTAATTTTTTAAAATATTTATAATAAATAGTTTTTCTGCAGATGAGTAGTATTTATCTTTACAGTTGTTTTAAGCATTCATTGAAGTTTTTTTTGGCAAAAGAAAAAAGGAGGTTACTGCAAAAACTGATTTTTCAAGAATTTTTTTTGGCGTCGGGGTCGTTCGCGTCCGAGTATACCCTTAAAGGGGTGTCCGAGGACCGTACCTATCCAGGGTTAATAGGGGTTGTGGCATAATAACTTACATTTGTTCCGTAACCGAAATACAAACCACGCTATTTACAAAGGGTATTACTTTTAGCGTAGCTGAAATGGCGAGCCATTAGAATTTAACGAGGGTGTATTACCCCCGCGCTAGTTAGCGGGGGGGTAGGGGAGTGGTAGCTAGCTACCCCTCCTCCCCCTCACACACAGGTGAATACTCACTTTCACTTTTGGCTCGGACTGTGACAGACGTCTCTGTCTTGGTCCTCGCTTGGCAGCCATTGTCTGTTTTGTCTTTACTTAATCGCTTACTTTTCTTTTACTCAATATATATGTAAACATGTTTTCATGTTTGTATATATATTTGAGTATAGAAATAAGTAAGTTTCCTTTTCAGATGTGTGTGTGTAGTGTACGATATCTACGTGGAGGCCTCGGCAGTTAGGCCACCACGGCCTAATTTTATGGGTTGCGATCGAGTTTGACTTCGGTCTTTCTCTCTCTCTCTCTCTTGAGGTCGTTCACCCTTTTACTATGTTTTACTACGCCCTTGTAGCTTCCTTCCCGTGTGGGTGGGGTTGCTACGCCGTACATTTTGTCTCAATTAGTTTATGAATCTAATTGTAGTTGTTAATTTTTCAGCTTGTAGAACGATTCCTTTCGGGGTTTTCGTTTTTTTCTTTAGTGTTCATTCATTTTTAAATTACATAATTACATAGTTACATAATTATAATTGTTATAATTCTGTTTTGGTTACAGCTCTCCTTCCGCGAGTGTAAGTGGTTGTGAGGGCACGTGCCTGTTGTGTAATTCTTGTTCCTTTTCCTCGGGATTCCTCTTCGGAGCCTTCCCGGGGGAATGAATGTGTACTAATATTATTTGTTTTATTTTTTTACAGTTACCGATCTAGTTCGTTTCTGTAATATAGCAACGGTGTGAGCTGTCTGGTTGAGTCCTGGGGATTCGGCTGTTGCTGCCTCCCCCCTTGTATTGTCGTCAGGGGCGTGTCTCCTTCTACTGGTAGTACTCCCGTGTCGACGGACAGCTCTCCAGTTCATTTTAGAACAGTCAGGAGGCTTGCCTCCTTGGGCGGATAACTTTCCTTCCGAGGGAAGTTTTTTCCTGTCCAGGCTTGAGCTTTTCCTCTTTTGGGGGGTTCTTCTCTTGCCTTTTTTTCGTGCGACTATGCTCTTGGTGCTGAGCGGTCGCACCTGCAGTTTCGCTCAAGGGGCTGGGCAACTGCAGGAGCTCCTCTTCGGAGGATTGCTCCTTTTAGGTCACTGGCTGACCAGTCTCTTCCACGAAGTGTTTCTCTTTCGTTCGCGAGAGAGTACACTCATAGAGACTCCTCTTCGGAGGTTTCTTCTGTTGCTGTTGCTGTTGGCCTCCCTCGCCGTAAGGCCCTCCGTCCGCCTCGTCGTAGGGGCCTCTCATCTCCCTATAAGGGTGCTTGAGGCGCCTTTTTGAATCTCCGTTTGCAGCCTACAACTTCTTTTTCTCGATCTTCCGTCTTGGTGCAGATGGACAGCAGTCTAATCTCGTCTTCCGACGGGCAACGGTCTTCCCGACGGACAACGGTCTTCCCGACGGACAGCGGTCTTCCGACGGACATCAGTCTCCCGGCGGACAACGATCCCTTCGGGGCAAAGGGTTGCCCCCACGGGGGTTCTTCCCTTGCGTGTCAGGGTTTCCCTGCGCGCCCTTCTGTTCGTCAGCGCTCTCCTGTTCGTCAGCGCTTTCAAGATGATCTTCCCTGTGGTTCCTGTTACGTGCCCTGTGCGCCCACGTTCGCCCTCGCGATCTAGAACTTCGGTTCAGGTCGGGGTCAAGGACTCTTCTTCTTTGCGCAGGCTTCCACGCGTAGCCTTCTGCTCGTCAGCGATCATCAGCTCGTCAGCGATCATCAGCTCGTCAGCGATCATCAGCTCGCCAGCGATCGTCAGCTCGTCAGCGATCATCAGCTCGCCAGCGATCTCCAGATCGCCCACGTGTGTTACAGCTGGCACGCCAACGTTCTCCAACACTTCTGAAGGAACATGGTTCGCCAGCTACTAGCTCAACTGCGGATGCTGATCGCCATCGCGCGACCCTCAACTGCAGATGCTGACCGCCATCGCGCGACCCTCAACTGCAGATGCTGACCGCCATCGCGCGACCCTCAACTGCAGATGCTGACCGCCATCGCGCGACCCTCAACTGCAGCTGCTGACCGCCATCGCGCGACCCTCTACTGCAGATGCTGACCGCCATCGCGCGACCCTCAACTGCAGATGCTGACCGCCATCGCGCGACCCTCAACTGCAGATGCTGCTCGCCATCGCACAACCCTGAACGATTGCCCGCTTACGCATGCTGCTCCTCATCGCACCACCCTGAACGATCGCCCTCCTGCAGATGCTGATCACCATCGCACCCTTTCACGCGATCATTCACCTGCGCATGCTGCTCGCCATCGCACAACCCTGAACGATTGCCCGCTTACGCATGCTGCTCCTCATCGCACAACCCTGAACGATCGCCCTCCTGCAGATGCTGATCACCATCGCACCCTTTCACGCGATCATTCACCTGCGCATGCTGCTCGCCATCGCACAACCCTGAACGATTGGCCGCTTACGCATGCTGCTCCTCATCGCACCACCCTGAACGATCGCCCTCCTGCAGATGCTGATCACCATCGCACCCTTTCACGCGATCATTCACCTGCGCATGCTGCTCGCCATCGCACAACCCTGCACGATAGCCCGCTTACGCATGCTGCTCCTCATCGCACAACCCTGAACGCTCGCCCTCTTGCGGATGCTGATCACCATCGCACCCTATCACGCGATCATTCACCTACACATGCTGCTCGCCATCGCTTACCGCCAGCGATCTTCTTCACCTACGCGGCAGCACGATCCCTCGCCGTCACGCCCATTCCCCTGCGCGCCCGCGCGATCGCTCGCCTGCGCGCCCGCGCGATCGCTCGCCTGCGCGCCCGCGCGATCACTCGCCGGCGCGCCCGCGCGATCGCTCGCCGGCGCGCCCGCGCGATCGCTCGCCGGCGCGCCCGCGCGATCGCTCGCCGGCGCGCCCGCGCGATCGCTCGCCTGCGCGCCCGCGCGACCGCTCGCCTGCGCGCCCGCGCGACCACTCGCCTGTGCGCCCGCGCGACCATTCGCCTTTGCGCGACCGTTCGCCCTCGCGCGACCATAGTTCGCGGCGAATTCCACAGCCGGTGGTAGCAGCAGGGACGCGTGCTCCTAGGCGGCACTCGGGATCACCTCCATCCAAGCACAGGTTGGTAGTGCAGGACGAAGACAGGTCAGTACAGCATTCTTCCCACCTTCTTTTCAGGCAGGAACCGTCGTGTCCTCTCCAAAGGATCGCCCGATCCCTTTCACCTTAGCGAGGATTTCGGACTCTGTGTCCTTGGAGCAGCAGACATGGTTTGATCCGCTGGCACGGGCGTTAATGAGGGTTATGAAACCAGCACTCACCGGCCAGGGTAACAAACCAGCGGCTGTCTCTCCTACGCTGAAGAGAAAGAGAGGAGTGGACTTCGTGGTGACTTCCCCCAGGGCGAAGTTGGTTCCCAAGAGGTCGGTCTCGAGGGTCCCCTCTCCTGCACGAGTACTCTCTCCTTCTCCCGCCCTGGAAGGATTTTTGGCGGGGGGGCTTTCCGTTGAAGATTTCTCCATCGGACAAGGGGTGACTGCTTACCTCTTCCTCTGGGAGCTTACCAGGTTCTTTCCCTCCTCGGTTACGGCCCGAGGTTTGGTTCAAGGAAGCTACAGGAAGATCAAGGGTACTTTCCTCCTCTCGAGCTCAGGCACCTTGGCCTTTCGTCGTTAAGTATCTACTTGCGGACAAGCTCGATGTTTTACCATCTGGACGCACTGACTGAAGGCTTCCTTCGGGTGTCTCATCTGTGGAGGTCAACGACCTCAGACACCCTTCCATCCTTGAGAAGAGTTTTGTCTTTGCCCAAGGACAGAGACTTAAACATCTGCTGTGCGGAGTAAATCGACTTCCGGTTTCACTCCTCCAAGGCGCTTTCTTCCAGACTCTGCAGGGCTCCAGCTCCCTTTTCTTTCAACCACGTCGGCCTAAGTTATCGGCTACGACAACTGGGACAAGGTGTCCAATTGCAGTTTCCTCCTGTCAGGAACAGATGGCACGGGAGACTCCCCCGGGGGGGCATAGTCCTAAAAGGAGTTCACGAACTCTAGGATTGCAGGTTTTTTTTCGCTGGGAGGATGCTTAAGGTTACTCATCCGAATGACAGCTTCCCGATGCCCATTCCCGCACAATCTCTGTGAGTAGCCAAGGATATCGCGCCTGCCGTCTCTGTCAGCGAATTCAGTGTCTCTGAACCTCTATGCCATAGCATCAGCAGAGTTGCCCGGTTGGGCAGAATGATCCATACCTTAGGCGAAGGTCTTCCTTAGGATCATCGACGGCTTCACCCCCGGCCCCCTCAGTCGATCCTTTCTTGTAAGGAAGGATCTGAGAGGGGATGTCCATAGTCGACCTCTCAGCCCTGATCAAGTTTGTCGAACAAACTTCGGCCAGCGTAGACCAGCAGAATCGATCAGACTGGTAACGAGGCGACAGGACTCCTTTAACCCTGGATCGAAAGGACGGGTACTTTCAGTTTCCATTCCATCCATCTTCCAGGGTGCTCGTCGAATTCAGCCTAAACTGCAAGTATTCCTGCTTATGATGCAGTGTGGCTATCCCGCCGTGGCATAGCAGGTTTGTTTCCCCAGAGAACTCTCCCTGCCTTCCTCTTGGCCGCTCAGGTGCAGACTTCCGCCTCCTCTGCTGTTTGGAGGGCTGGTCAACTCCGGTAGGCTCGGGTTTCGACCTTCTTCAGCGCCGGGAAAAGCTTCCGAATGCTGACCATGAGTGTGGGCTCATGGTATTTTGCTTGGAGCCTTCTCTTCCTCTGCCTCAACATCTGGAGTATCTGGCCATGATATTGAGTCAACCGCCTTACCACGTTGGAAACCCCGCTTCTCGTCCGTCCAGCGAGGTTAAGCAACGTCGGCACTTGGATGGGTGACCACCTGGGGACGCCAGATTCTGTTACCACATCCTCCGAGCCTTCCTTTCGGTTGACTGTGGCAAGACTGAGGAGAGTCGCAGTACCTGTTCTCAGTCAAGCAGAGTTTTCAGCCCTACCTTGGAACGTTTCCTAGTTCTTCTTTCCTCATTGACCCGTTTATAGTCCGAACGGTCGCCTCAGGATAAGTTCCATGTGGGGCGATCCAAGTTCCGGTGGCTTCAGGCAATGTTTAACCGGACTCCCTGGCCCTATGGGACCAGCGGAACTATTAAACCTGCAATGGGTGTTGACCTATGGAGCCTCTTGATGGTAGTGGATATTCTCGTCCTTTCCCCACATTCTTGATGCGGTTCTCGGACTCGTCAAAGGAAAGGGGGGGGGGCATGTTCCGGTCCAGGCCTATGGTCAAGACCTGAAGGATACCTCTCCATCATTCAGGCAGGCTTAAGGGCCTTAGTCTGGCCCCTCTTCAGTCCTACCGCTCCTGCCAAGTCGCCCCGTTGCGTGTCGACTTCATGCTAACCAGCAGGGGACGCATTTTCACACCTTCACATCTTGCAGTAGAGATACCGGGATGATTGAGATTCTCTCAATTCCACCATCGGCTCTCTCATTCCAGGCAGGGGAATGTTTCTCTCAGACTATCCAAGCAGAGCCTCATAGAGAGAGTGTACCTAGGGGTCTTTGACCTTGGGTAACCAGCAAGTGCTGATCTGGGGGACCTGATCGCGACAGCTTGGAACCTCAAGCTTCCGCTAGTTTTCCCCCCAGTCTCAGACCCCGAGACTCTGGCAAGATGCATTCCGGTGATGGTGGGACAACTTCGACGCCTGCGTCTTCCCTCCTTTTTGTCTGCGGACAATGGGTCTCAACAAAACCAGGTTGTCTGTCAACCTTTCAATGGGAGAGCTCCACTGGGACTATGCGCAGAACGGTTTCTGGACCCTCTGCTTCCCCTGACGGAACTCCCGGGAGAGCTTCTCCCACGGCGCAGGCTACTCAAGCAACCACACTGCGACATCTCTCCCGAACCGGGGCGTCGCTTCGGCTTCATGCCTGGAGACACTACGCTACCTCCTCTAGAAGAGACAACCCGCTACAGTCGCGGTACGGAGGTCGCGTCATCTGCGATAGTCATCCACAGGGGTCTCCCAGGCAAAGTGAAGAGTCTAAGGTGGTTGGTGCCGTGGGAGATATACCTCTTCCCGTGAGGCCTCTTCTCCAGCAATAACGGTCTTATTGCCTTTCGGCGGGAGGAAACTCCTTTCCGCTCTTGGCAATGAAGCCTGTCGCTCAGCCTTTCCCTGACCTTCAGGCTTAAAGGAATAACTTTTTCCTGCCCGCTGGATCTATTCTCGCTCATGCGAAGCTACGATCGTCCCTGCCCTAGTCGGAGGAAGACCTCCAACTTGGAGCATGGCTCGGACTTTTAGTCCTTTAAGAGATCTTCTCAAGACCCTTTTACGACAGGCCTCGGATTGTATTCCGCCTTGGGTCTTCTGCTCACTCTGGCCACGGCCAGTGTGTAAGCAATCTTCTTGGTCTCTTACTACTCCCCCCCTTTCTAAGGAAGAGGGGAAGGCAACATTCAGGCTCGCTCCTGAGTTGTTGGCTAGACTCAGAATCTGAGGGTCCCGACCCTTCGGTCCGATTCATTCAAGATTTTGAGTCTCCATTCTGTGTCTGATGTCCCAAGACCTTCTCTTTCTTGCCAGTACAGGAATCGAGAGGTTAGCGCTGGGAACAGCTGCAGTTTGGCCTCAGTTGCAGCCGATTTGGGAACACAAGGAGGACATGGGGGGAGAGTCACCAGTATACCTCTTCAGCCCGGACTCAAGGACATTCATCTCGACCTGTCTTCAGACCCTCCCCCGTCACGTCTCCCTACAGCACGATGTTGGATACATCGCAACGTCCCTCGCCTTCGAGTAATACTACTCTGTGACGCAGGTGCTACAAGCTGGAGTCTGGAAGCGTCTGATGACCTTCGCAGCCCGCTTCCTGCAGGGCGTGACCCACAGGAGTCTCGATACGTTTTCTATCGCTCTGTGGTGGCTACACAACAGCTGGTCTAACCTCAAGCTCCCTTTTGGACAGGTAGCAGAAGGTTGAGGGCATTGTTATCAGGTTTTAGTCTGCATGAACGAAAGAAGTATGTCTGGCCATTACTTCTTTCTTCATCATCCCCTCTACGGGGAAGCAGCATCCTGGTCTCTGCATAGCTGACCTCGAACCTCTGCAGGTAAACCATGCTTCCTTGTGTTCCGAGTATTGAGTCAATACTGTCGCGTCCCCCATACCCTGACGAGGTGGTATTGGGAACGTCCTAACCCAGAGTTCCTTCTGGAACTCCAGGTCAACTGCCTAAGACGGGTCACACTTCTTCCTTCACACACAAGCTTACGTAGGCCACATGGTTCCTTGCGGTGCAAGGAACTTGTGAGGTGCAGGGACTCCTTTTCTCGAGTGCGACTCACTCGGATTCTGAGTCCCCGGGTAAAGCCAAAGCCAGTATGGCTGGGGACTTTCCACCCTTCCTAAGGGATAAGTCACCCTTTGTAAATAGCGTGGTTTGTATTTCGGTTACGGAACAAATGACAAATTCGAAGATAATTTGTATTTTTCCTAACCATACAAACCTTAGCTATTTACACATATTTGCCCGCCAGCCCTGTCCCCCAAGACAAGTCCTACCTCTAAGTGAAAGTGAGTATTCACCTGTGTGTGAGGGGGAGGAGGGGTAGCTAGCTACCACTCCCCTACCCCCCCGCTAACTAGCGCGGGGGTAATACACCCTCGTTAAATTCTAATGGCTCGCCATTTCAGCTACGCTAAAAGTAATACCCTTTGTAAATAGCTAAGGTTTGTATGGTTAGGAAAAATACAAATTATCTTCGAATTTGTCATATCGGTCTATTAAAATGTGAAGTATGTTTTTCACTCTAAGTCCATTGTTTACATCTGTGAAGACTGAGAGACTGAAGGGGACTTTTTGCGTATTCGTTTATTCCCATGGTTTAGGGAGCTTTCTGTGCATTTACAATGACGTATTTGTCAGGTGGTGTTTTAAAACTAATTAACAGCTTACAAGTACTTCTCCATAAGTTCCCGGATGTTGTTCTACAACAGCCATTT
>NC_090738.1:139429948-139454579 GCF_036898095.1 Palaemon carinicauda | reverse complement strand
ATTATCTGTTTTGGATGTTTAATGGGCTTTATTATACACTTTTATATTATTTTTGGGACTATCCTACTAAGCCAAGGCCCATTGCAAATTGTTGTTTTTTGCCTATTTCAGTGTTGCGCAGAAAGGAATATCAAACGGAATCCAAACGGAATGAACCTTCAGGAGAGTTATTTCTGGAACAAACATGATCCAGGGGGCTTGGAGTAGACGTCAAGAAAGGAGCAAGGAGGCCACGAGGCGCGCGTGCCCCCCTAGGCGCGCCCCCACCCTCGTGGGCCCCTCGCAGCTCCACGACCTACTTCTTCCTCCTATATATATCCATATACCCCGAAAACATCCAGGAGCACCACTATACCCTATTCCCACCGCCGCAACCTTCTGTACCCGAGTGATCCCATCTTCGGGCTTTTCCGAAGCTCCACCGGAGGGGGAATCGATCACGGAGGGCTTCTACATCAACACCATAGCCCCTCCGATGATGTGTGAGTAGTTTACCACAGACCTTCGAGTCCATAGTTATTAGCTAGATGGCTTATTCTCTCTCTTTGGATCTCAATACAAAGTTCTCCTCGATCTTCTTGGAGATCTATTCAATGTAACTCTTTTTGTGGTGTGTTTGTCGAGATCCGATGAATTGTGGGTTTATGATCAAGTTTATCTATGAACAATATTTGATTCTTCTCTGAATTTTGTTATGTATGATTGGTTATCTTTGCAAGTCTCTTCGAATTATCAGTTTGGTTTGGCCTACTAGATTGATCTTTCTTTCAATGGGAGAAGTGCTTAGCTTTGGGTTCAATCTTGCGGTGTCCTTTCCCAGTGACAGCAGGGGCAGCAAGGCACGTATTGTATTGTTTCCATCGACTATAAAAAGATGGGGTTTATATCATATTGCTTGAGTTTATCCCTCTACATCATGTCATCTTGCCTAATGTGTTACTCTGTTCTTATGAACTTAATACTCTAGAAGCATGCTGGATAGCGGTCGATGTATGGAGTAATAGTAGTAGATGCAGAATCGTTTCGGTCTACTTGCCGTGGACGTGATGCCTATATACATGATCATGCCTAGATATTCTCATAATTATGCATTTTTCTATCAATTTTTCGACAGTAATTTATTCACCCACCGTAATACTTATGCTATCTTGAGAGAAGCCACTAGTGAAACCTATGGCCCCCAGGTCTATCTTTTATCATATAAGTTTCCAATCTATTTTACTTTGCATCTATATCATAAAAATACCAAAAATATTTATCTTATTATCTTTATCAGATCTCACTCTCGTAAGTGACCGTGAAGGGATTGACAACCCCTTTATAGCCGGTCTCTTTGTCGGACATTTTCGGTCTCCGGAAACAGTCGCCGGGCCTCCCTCTCTTCTCTTCTCTCAGCTCGAGACCGTCTACACAGCCCACTACCTACCACCAGGTCCAACCTAACCTCTCTCGTCAGCCCGCAGCCCCCCTCGCGCGCGTCCGAAATCTGTCCCGGACCCGACCTGGACAGTCATTACCGTTGTGTCCGATCAACCCCAAACATCTACAAAACGTCTCCATTTTGTTAATTGGACTTCCTAACATATTTTTTTCGTTCGTCCGATTACGATCGGAGGGACGAGATAGCCCCTAACCTATTCTACTCGCTATATATATTAGCCTAACCCTAGACCAACTCCCTAAAATCCCTCCACCCCGCCGCCAGACCAGATCCACCTCGAGATTCCCCTCCTTGTTTTTCCTCCACCCACCAACCAGCCACTCCCTCCTCCCGATCTGCCTCCGTGCCTCCTCTCCCTCCTCAGCACGATCCCGAATGGAACACGAGCACCTCACGCGCACCCCCTGCATCGTCCTCGACACCAAGCTCCATGCATCGGCTTCGACCGGCCTCGCCGGAGACCAGCGCAGCCGCGCCCGACCCCCTTGCCTCCCCGTTCAGTCGCAGCAGTATCTGAGGGCCTCCACCAGCTCACGCCGCAGCACCGACGACCAGGACCAGCCTCGTCCAGCTCCTCTCCTCCCCTGTATCTCCCTTTCCCCTGTTTCCTCTCTCACTTGTGCTCTTTCCTCTCTAGGAAGTTGCAGGAGGCAAGCACCATGCCATGGCCTCTCCTGCTCGACGACCACATTGCTATCGTTACCTTCATTCCCATCCCCGCCTGGTTCTGCAGTGTTGCCGGCCATCTTCTTCGTTCACGGCGGACACTGCTGCAAGTTCCTCTACAACGAGCAGGAGCCCGCTCATCTCGCGCTCGCTCGCTCTGCTGCCTGCGGGACTTGCCCGAGCGCTGGAGTTGAACCAGCCGCGCCCCAACATCCGCCATCGCCCCGTTACCCCGATTTTCGCCGGAGATCAATGTCGTGAGCCCTTCATCGAGCCATGGTGCACCAAGGTCTTCATCGCCCCCCTGCAGTCGCGCCTTGCTCCAACCCTCACGAGATCTGGCAAGTACGGCTCTTCCCCGACCCGTTCAGGCCAGTCCGGGCCCTCTCCCTCGAAGGATTCGGCCGATCTCCCCGCATCCCGCCAGCTGCTGCCTCCTCTGCATCACGCTCGCGCGTCGTCTCCTCTGTTTCAGAACGAGCGCCTGCATCGCTCGGTCCAGCCGCGCGTGGACCGCGTGCGCCCAGCAACCGCCTCGACTAGGCCCAGTTCGTCCCGCCGGCCAGTCAAGCCGAACCACTCCAGATCTGGGCCTTTGGCCCATGGTGAGCAGCACACGCGCCCCTATGCAATGTGGGCCGGCCTTTGTTTCGGCCCGTATAGTTTTTTAGGATCTGGCGATTTATCTATTTATCCAGGAGTCTGCAGATTTACAGAAAACCCCTCATAGTTCATGCATATAATAACTTATTAACTAAGCATCACATGTAAAAACTTAATATATGAATCTTGCTTAGAATTTTGTGTAGTTTAATAATATGTGACTTTCATCCATGTTTAAAATGTTTAAAATGCTGTTTGCATATATTTGCCCCTATGCCATGTTAAAAATGCTTTACTTCATAACTAAATAACCGTAACTCCGAATTTAATAAACTTTATATGTAAATGGGGTAGAATTTTGCCTAGTTTAACATGGTGGCACCTCTTTGCATGTTTAACAACTCTAAAATTTTGTTTAGGGCAGAACAGTACCAAACCTAATATATGCACATGGGGACTTACCAGAATTGTTGTTTGTTGTTCCCCGGCCTCATTTAAACTTGACTAGATGGGTAGTTTTCATTTGCTTCACCCTCTTGCCATGTTTAACAACATTTAATATTGTTGGGTACATAAACGAGATCGAACTAAATAATTGATGTGGTGCTCCGTCAATATGCAACTCGTTGCATATTGAGCTCCACTTAATTTGTAGGATTGTTTGTGCACTTTGTCATGCCATGCTTCGTTAAATCGGACATGCATCATACTTGATTGTGCATCATGCCATGTTATGTGGTGGT
The DNA here is from genome assembly GCF_036898095.1 of Palaemon carinicauda. Classification (NCBI taxonomy): domain Eukaryota; kingdom Metazoa; phylum Arthropoda; class Malacostraca; order Decapoda; family Palaemonidae; genus Palaemon; species Palaemon carinicauda. The sequence goes on along the minus strand of NC_090738.1, from coordinate 139,451,126 downwards.
TGTTTACTATGTTGTGTGCTTCTTTTCGGTGTTTGCTTCTTCGGGTTGGTTCCGGTACGTCGCGTTTGTGAGGACCCCGTTCGTCTACGTCCGTTTGTCTTCTTCATGGACTCGTTCTTCTTCCTTGCGGGATCTCAGGCAAGATGATCATACCCTCGAAATCACTTCTCTCTTTGTTTGCTAGTTGCTCGCTCTTTTGCTATGCCTATGCTACGATACCTACCACTTGCTTATCATGCCTCGTATATTGTTGAACCAAGCCTCTAACCCACCTTGTCCTAGCAAACCGTTGTTTGGCTATGTTACCCGCTTTGCTCAGCCCCTCTTATAGCGTTGTTAGTTGCAGGTGAAGATTGAAGTTTGTTCCTTGTTGGAACATGGAGATGTTGTTCCTTGTTGGAACATTGGTTACTTGTTGGGATATCACAATATATCTTATTTAATTAATGCATCTATATACTTGGTAAAGGGTGGAAGGCTCGGCCTTATGCCTGGTGTTTTGTTCCACTGTTGCCGCCCTAGTTTCCGTCATATCGGTGTTATGTTCCCGGATTTTGTGTTCCTTACGCGGTTGGGTAATAATGGGAACCCCTTGACAGTTCGCCTTGAATAAAACTCCTCCAGCAATGCCCAACCTTGGTTTTACCATTTGCACTAACAACCTACCACCTTCCTTGGGTTCTGCAGACTCAAGGGTCATCTTTATTCTAACCCCCCCGGGGCCAGTGCTCCTCTGAGTGTTGGTCCGAACTAGAGTCCTGTGCAGTGCCCCCCTCGAGGAAACTCGAGGTTTGGTTTTAGTTGTATGGAGAGCTCATCTGAGTGTGCCCTGAGAAAGAGATATGTGCAGCTCCTATCGGGATTTGTAGGCACATTCGGGCGGGGTTGCTGGATTTGTTTTAACCTGTCGAAATGTCTTGAAGAACCGGGATACCGAGTCTGATCGGAACATCTTGGGAGGAGGTCTATTCCTTCGTTGACCATGAGAGCTTGTCGTGGGCTAAGTTGGGACTCCCCTGCATGGATTTGAACTTTCAAAAGTCGTGCCCGCGGTTATGGGCAGATGGGAATTTGTTAATGTCCGGTTGTAGATAACTTGAACCTTAACTTAATTAAAATGAATCAACAGCGTGTGTTACCGTGATGGTCTCTTTCCAGCGGAGTCCGGGAAGTGAACACGGTGTTGGAGTTGTGCTTGACGTAGGTTGTTCTAGGATCACTTCTTGGTCATAGTTGTTCGACCGTGCTTTTGCTTTCTCTTCTCGCTCTCATTTGCGTATGTTAGCCACCATATATGCTAGTCACTTGCTGCAGCTCCACCTCATACCTTTACCTTACCCATAAGCTTAAATAGTCTTGATCGCGAGGGTGCGAGATTGCTGAGTCCCCGTGGCTCACAAATACTTCCTAAACCAGCTTGCAGGTGCCGATGAGACCGTGCAGATGACGCAACCAAGCTCAAGAGGAGCTCAATGAAGATCTTGTCCTTGGTGTTGTTTCATTCTAGTTGATAAGTAGTGGAGCCTAGTTGGGGTCGATCGGGGACCTTGTCACATTTGGGGTTCTTCTTTTATTTTGGTTCCGTAGTTGGACCTCGATTGTATCTGGGTGATGTAATGCTTTATTCCTGTAATTGTGTGAAGTGGCGATTGTAAGACAACTATGTATCTCTTCCCTTATGTATTACATGGGTTGTGTGAAGATTACCTCACTTGCGACATTGCTTTCAATGCGGTTATGCCTCTAAGTCATGCTTCGACACGTGGGAGATATAGCCACATCGAGGGCATTATAAGTTGGTATCAGAGCCTTCCCCGACCTTAGGAGCCCCCGCTGATTGATCGTTTTTAGCAGCCGTTGTTGAGTCTAGTAAAATGTTTGAGTCATTTAGGAATTATATATCGGAGAGTTTAGGAATTCTTTTTACTCCCCAGTCCCCTCGTCGCTCTGGTGAGGCATCCTGACGTAGAGTTTTGACTCTTCTCTTCTCAAATTTCACTAAAATTTTTTTAGGATCACGCGAGTATCTTGGAATCATTCCGATGGTTTTGTGACGAGAACATTGTCTTGGTGCCTCCTGTCAGGGGTTTTGTGGCAGTGTCCGGGGAGTTGAGCTCCGAGGTGTTGTCGTCACAATTTTATCGCTGCAGTTCTGGAATACCTGAGTTTAGTTTCGCCGACATCGAAAATCTCTTTTATGCAGTTGTTGGTGAGATAACCTCGACGCCACCCAGTACTGGGGCGGGAGTTCGGGAGTATTGCCATAACTCGTAAACGGATGCTTTTCAAAGGTTGATGTAGACGATTTCCGAAGGTTTCTTGGTTATGTGTTGAAGGATGGATACAACTAGATGTAGGATTTGTTAGTTTTGGGTGAGATATTATGCTTCCCCTGTATCCCCAACACCTGATTGGCATAACCGGAAAGGTTCGGGAGTTTCATAGGTGGGAATTCAAGTAGCTCTTAGGATATCTTTCCGACAGGTGTATGATATGAAATTGGGGTTCGACGTCTAGTGGTCCGCCTATTCACGGTCGGTTTTACAGTGGTTTCGTTGTGTCTTAAAGGAGTCCTTGGCTATGCCGACTCGGGGACGCTTCATATGTCATGTGCACTGCCTTGTACATGATGGTGCTGTACGATCGAGCCCATGTAGGTCCCACCATGAAAACTTCGGACGAAATCTCTATCATATGTTTGTTCCGGCTTATTCTGCAAGCCAATCCTTTGTTTTGTTTGAGTTGTGGTATTCGAGTTGCTTTGAAGTCAAATGTTGATTCCGTACCTTTTCCAAGTGTTGTTCTCATATTCCTATGTGAATACTAATCCTTTTCGATCATCGAGTTTGTCATTTCAATTTCTTTTCACCGGCGTGTTTCTCTTCAAATGGATCCGATCATTTCTACAACCACAAGATCAAGTATCAGTTCTTCTCAATGGTGTCCGTTTCACCCATTCCAAATTGTCTTTGTTTTTTCCAACCCTCCCTCCCTTTGTTTTTCTCCAAGGATTCAGATCTCTTAATCGAGTATCCATCTTATTGATGTGAAGTCTCTCCATTCTTTTCTATCAATATTCTTATCCGGTGATTCTCATGAAGATTCTAACGGAGCTTCAAGTTCGTCTCTCATCACTCGTTTTCTTCTCCGGTGGATTCAAATTAAGATTTGGTGTTGATCATATCCTTTGTCCTCGTTTCAAATGTTTTCTCATGCCGGTGCACCTTATATTCAGTTATTCCATGCTCGTTATTCTATTGTTCCGGAGTGCTCAAGATATCTCGATGATTCGTGTTTTTGCACTCTGCTTTCATTCAAGCTCTTTCGAGGATGTTATCTCATTCAAGCCATTTAATTCAACCGGTGCAATCTCTCTTTTCAAGTAATCGTTCAACGGTGTTTCTTTTCAGTGAGCCCTAACCCACAGGTCTTTTCCCAGGATCTTACCTGACTCTTCTTATTTTCCCGGAGTTTTTCAAATTCGTTTCAAAGATTGACGTAAGAATGATTTATCATCAGTCAATTGCCTTCTCCAAGATCTTTCAAATTCTTTTCATCATTGGTTCAACCTTTATAATTTTCATCCCGGAGTATCTCAACAATTCTTGGTGGTGTTTCTCATTGTCATTCTCAGATTTTGAAGACCGAAGAAGAATTTTCCTCCATATCTTATACGTTCTCTCAGAGAGTCGTGGTTCTAATTCGAGGCCATCCCCTCATAATTGTTTGATTGTGAGAATTCTTTATCCATCCAGAGCAATTCAAGAGTCTTCTCAGTTTGTTATCCAGAGTCCATCAATTCAGGTTTATTCATTCTCAGCTATCAGTTATCATTCTCAAACCTTATCGGTGCATCATTCAAGTATTCTCTAATCGTCTCGTGATCTCTTCGTTCACTTGTATCTAAATACTCTCAAGTATCTTCATTCGTTTTCCAATTCTACCCGGTGATTGGTGCCTTTGCTACTTTCATTTTCAATTCATACCGGTGGTTCGTTGAAGATCTTCCCAAGTTTGTGCTATATCTATCTTAATCCTTTCTACGAGAATAAGTAGTATGCCAAAATCCATTGCTTGTCATCAATTTGAATTGGTGAAGGATAAGCATAATGTAATTCTTATTATTGTTTCATCCAAGTGATTTAATTCCTTATTCCGGAGGTTCATCAAAATTCTTGATTTCAGTTGTTTCATCTTTTTTCTCGGAGTTCCTAGCTCTCGCAAATACATCACCACGAAGATTCATTTAAATCATTGCAAGGCTTCAACCTTATTCTTTTCATCCTCCATTTCGATTGATCATTTCTTTTATTTCTGAAGTTCTCATGAAGGTTCTACATGATGGTTTCATCAAGGATTTATTTCTTCTCGAAGTGTTCATCAACATTCTTTTCAGAGGAGCTCAAGCATTCGTCATCTTGCAATCTGGAGTGCGATTTCTTTCTACCGTATCTTTGGAGGTGGTATTATGTCATTCTTGATAATTTGAGTTCATACTTCATGATTCACATATTGTTAAGAATGAGTTATTTTAAATCCATCAACCTCTTCGTTGGAGTTATCTTGGGTTATATTTCACCTAAAGCTTTCCCTAAGGTTTGTTGCTATTATGGTGCTTATAAATGACCCAAGTTCTTCTTTTATCCTCCCGGTGAAATAAGTTTCTCGTCTCCTTGTTCATATAAATCCAATCAATTCTTTTCCCGTGAGTGGCAGGTTGTCACCTCATAATTTGAGATGTACTCCATAAGACCATATCAAGTTTATTCTTTCGTTGTTGGCTTTCCAATAACTCCGTTCGACCCTTCTCCTTAAGATGCCTTTTTCAAACTCTTTTGTGGCAGAAGTTGGCATTTTCTTCAACATTCTTTTATTTCAATTATCTATCTTCTATTTCTTCCTTCCGGAGGCGTTGAGATGTTGCTCTCTTCAACCCATCTTCTTGTTTTGTCAGGATCGTGTTCTTTTCTTGGTTTATCCTTTTAACCGGAGTGTTGTGTCCCTTTGCTCAAGCTCTTTCATTTTATCAAGTTTTTCATCTCTTTTAAACCGGAGTGCTGTCCGAAATCTTTTTACCCATTGTGCCATTCTTTCATTAGTTCCGGAGGCAGTGTGTTGTTGATTTCATCAAGTATCCTCTCGTCTTGTAAAGTTCTAGTTAATTCCTTCCATTTTCAGTCAGAGTGCTGTCCAAATTATATCATTCTTATTCCCTATCTATTTTGTTTTGACCAGAGTGGCTTCAATGTCTATCTTGTCACTTAAGCTCATCTTTTTCGCCGTATTTCTGACTCCTTGGCTAACAGAGTGTTTTCCACTTTGTTCATCTCCGTTGTATTATTCTTTTCAATTTGTTCAACCTTTTCAAGGTTCTTTGGTTTCACTCATTTGTCAAAGAAGCAACTTAGTTTTACCTCTTCTCTTTCTCTTTCGTTTTCCCTACGGTGCCATTCTAGATCTCGGGACAAGATCCTCTCATAGTGGTGGAGTGTTGTAACGCCCGAGACCGTTGCGCAGGTGTCCGTCAGTTATAAGCTGTCATTGTCAGGTCTTTTGCTTGCGTGTTGCATCTTATCATGTCATCATGTGCATTGCATCATCATGTTTTCGAAACTTGCATCGCCCGGGTTCTCCTAGTTCCTTCTGTTGTCCGTTCTGAGCCAGACACACTTGCACGCGCCCGCGGCATGTCCGAAATAGTATTTTATAAGTGGCCGGAAATGTTCTCGGAATGGGATGAGAGTTGACGTGTGGTCTTATTATAGTGTAGATAGATCGCCTCTCAAGTTTCATTGCATTTCGAGTTCGTTTGACGCCCCAATGATTAACTATAGCGGCAGTATAGCCGGTCTCTTCGTCGGACGTTTTCTGTCTCCGGAAACAGTCGCTGGGCCTCCCTCTCTTCTCTTCTCTCAGCTCGAGACCGTCTACACAGCCCACTACCTACCACCAGGTCCAACCTAACCTCTCTCGTCAGCCCGCAGCCCCCCTTGCGCGCGTCCGAAAATCTGTCCCGGACCCGACCTGGACAGTCGTTACCGCTGTGTCCGGATCAACCCCAAACATCTACAAAACGTCTCCGTTTTGTTAATTGGACTTCCTAACATATTTTTTCGTTCGTCCGATTACGATCGGAGGACGAGATAGCCCCTAACCTATTCTACTCGCTATATATATTAGCCTAACCCTAGACCAACTCCCTAAAATCCCTCCACCCCCGCCGCCAGACCAGATCCACCTCAGGATTCCCCTCCTTGTTTTTCCTCCACCCACCAACCAGCCACTCCCTCCTCCCGATCTGCCTCCGCGCCTCCTCTCCCTCCTCAGCACGATCCCGAATGGAACACGAGCACCTCACGCGCACCCCCTGCATCATCCTCGACACCAAGCTCCGTGCATCGGCTTCGACCGGCCTCGCCGGAGACCAGTGCAGCCGCGCCCGACCCCTTGCCTCCCTGTTCAGTCGCAGCAGTATCTGAGGGCCTCCACCAGCTCACGGCCGCAGCGCTGACGACCAAGACCGGCCTCGTCCAGCTCCTCTCCTCCCCTGTATCTCCCTTTCCTTTGTTTCCTCTCTCACTTGCGCTCTTTCCTCTCCAGGAAGTTGCAGGAGGCAAGCACCATGCCATGGCCTCTCCTGCTCGACGACCACGTTGCTATCGTTACCTTCGTTCCCATCCCCGCCTGGTTCTGCAGTGTTGCCGGCCATCTTCTTCGTTCACGGCGGACACTGCTGCAAGTTCCTCTACAACGAGCAGGAGCCCGCTCATCCCGCACTCGCTCGCTCTGCTGCCTGCGGGACTTGCCCGAGCGCTGGAGTTGAACCAGCCGCGGCCCCAACATCCGCCATCGCCCCGTTACCCCCGATTTTCGCCGGAGATCAATGCCGTGAGACCTTCATCGAGCCATGGTGCACCAAGGTCTTCATCGCCCCCTGCAGTCGCGCCTTGCTCCAACCCTCGTGAGATCTGGCAAGTACGGCTCTTCCCCGACCCGTTCAGGCCAGTCTGGGCCCTCTCCCTCGAAGGATCCGGCCGATCTCCCCGCATCCAGCCGACTGCTGCCTCCTCTGCATCACGCTGGCGCGTCGTCTCCTCTATTTTAGAATGAGCGCCTGCATCGCTCGGTCCAGCCGCGCGTTGACCGCGTGCGCCCAGCAACCGCCTCGGCCAGGCCCAGTTCGTCCCGGCCGGCCAGTCAAGCCGAACCACTCCAGATCTGGGCCTTTGGCCCATGGTGAGCAGCACATGAGCCCCTATGCAATGTGGGCCGGCCTTTTTTTCGGCCCGTATAGTTTTTTTTAGGATCTGCAATTTATCTATTTATCCAGGAGTCCGCAGATTTACAGAAAACCCCTCATAGTTCATGCATATAATAACTTATTAACTTAGCATCACATGTAAAAACTTAATATATGAATCTTGCTTAGAATTTTGTGTAGTTTAATAATATGTCACTTCCATCCATGTTTAAAATGTTTAAAATGCTGTTTGCATATATTTGCCCCTATGCCATGTTAAAAATGCTTTACTTCATAACTAAATAATCGTAACTCCGAATTTAATAAACTTTATATGTAAATGGGGTAGAATTTTGCCTAGTTTAACATGGTGGCACCTCTTTGCATGTTTAACAACTGTAAAAATTTTTTAGGGCAGAACAGTACCAAACCTAATATATGCACATGGGGACTTACCGGAATTGTTGTTTGTTGTCCCCGGCCTCATTTAAACTTGACTAGATGGATAGTTTTCATTTGCTTCACCCTCTTGCCATGTTTAACAACATTTAATATTGTTGGGTACATAAACGAGATCGAACTAAATAATTGATGTGGTGCTCCGTAATATGCAACTCGTTGCATATTGAGCTCCACTTAATTTGTAGGATTGTTTGTGCACTTTGTCATGCCATGCTTCGTTAAACCGGACATGCATCATACTTGATTGTGCATCATGCCATGTTATCTGGTGGTTGTTTACTATGTTGTGTGCTTCTTTTTCGGTGTTTGCTTCTTCGGGTTGGTTCCGGTAACGTCGCGTTTGTGAGGACCCGTTCGTCTACGTCCGTTTGTCTTCTTCATGGACTCATTCTTCTTCCTTGCGGGATCTCAGGCAAGATGATCATACCCTCGAAATCACTTCTCTCTTTGCTTGCTAGTTGCTCGCTCTTTTGCTATGCCTATGCTACGATACCTACCACTTGCTTATCATGCCTCCTATATTGTTGAACCAAGCCTCTAACCCACCTTGTCCTAGCAAACCGTTGTTTGGCTATGTTACCGCTTTGCTCAGCCCCTCTTATAGCATTGTTAGTTGCAGGTGAAGATTGAAGTTTGTTCCTTGTTGGAACATGGAGATGTTGTTCCTTGTTGGAACATTGGTTACTTGTTGGGATATCACAATATATCTTATTTAATTAATGCATCTATATACTTGGTAAAGGGTGGAAGGCTCGGACTTATGCCTGGTGTTTTGTTCCACTCTTGCCGCCCTAGTTTCCGTCATATCGGTGTTATGTTCCCGGATTTTGCGTTCCTTACACGGTTGGGTAATAATGGGAACCCCTTGACAGTTCGCCTTGAATAAAACTCCTCCAGCAATGCCCAACCCTGGTTTTACCATTTGCACTAACAACCTACCACCTTCCCTTGGGTTCTGTAGACTCAAGGGTCATCTTTATTCTAACCCCCCCCCCCCCGGGCCAGTGCTCCTCTGAGTGTTGGTCCGAACTAGAGTCCTGTGCAGTGCCCCCTCGGGGAAACTCGAGGTTTGGTTTTAGTTGTATGGAGAGCTCATCTGAGTGTGCCCTGAGAAAGAGATATGTGCATCTCCTATCGGGATTTTTAGGCACATTCGGGCGGGGTTACTGGATTTGTTTTAACCCGTCGAAATGTCTTGAAGAACCGGGATACTGAGTCTGATCGGAACGTCTCGGGAGGAGGTCTATTCCTTCGTTGACCGTGAGAGCTTGTCGTGGGCTAAGTTGGGACTCCCCTGCAGGGATTTGAACTTTCGAAAGCCGTGCCCGCGGTTATGGGCAGATGGGAATTTGTTAATGTCCGGTTGTAGATAACTTGAATCTTAACTTAATTAAAATGAATCAACAGCGTGTGTTACCGTGATGGTCTCTTTCCGGCGGAGTCTGGGAAGTGAACACGGTGTTGGAGTTATGCTTGACGTAGGTTGTTCTAGGATCACTTCTTGGTCATAGTTGTTCGACCGTGCTTTTGCTTTCTCTTCTCGTTCTCATTTGCGTATGTTAGCCACCATATATGCTAGTCGCTTGCTGCAGCTCCACCTCATACCTTTACCTTACCCATAAGCTTAAATAGTCTTGATCGCGAGGGTGCGAGATTGCTGAGTCCCCGTGGCTCACAAATACTTCCTAAACCAGCTTACAGGTGCCGATGAGACCGTGCAGATGACGCAACCAAGCTCAGGAGGAGCTCAATGAAGATCTTGTCCTTGGTGTTGTTTCGTTCTAGTTGATCAGTAGTGGAGCCCAGTTCGGGTCGATCGGGGACCTTGTCGCATTTGGGGTTCTTCTTTTATTTTGGTTCCGTAGTCGGACCTTGATTGTATCTGGGTGATGCAATGCTTTATTCCTATAATTGTGTGAAGTGGCGATTGTAAGCCAACTATGTATCTTTTCCCTTATGTATTACATGGGTTGTGTGAATATTACCTCACTTGCGACATTGCTTTCAATGCAGTTATGCCTCTAAGTCGTGCTTCGACACGTGGGAGTTATAGCCGCATCGAGGGCGTTACAATCACCCTTTCCTCTTCAAGGGAAAACCAATGCAATGCTCAAGAGGTAGCAAATAGCAGCATGATCAATGTGAATAGTTACTTTAGCAACAATATAAGGTCTGAACTTATCACAAGCAAATACAACTGCTAAAAAATATTTTTCAGTAGTAGCATTATTTCTCTAGGCACTATCTAGAGTTTTACTAGTATATTGGATAACATTTAATTTCTTATCAACTCTTTGCCCTAGAACATCACCTACAACATAATCATTAGCATCACACATAGTTTCAAAGGGTAAATTCCAATCAGGTGGCTGAACAATAGGTGCAGAAATCAAGGCTTTCTTAAGTATTTCAAATGCTTCTACACAATCATCATCAAAGACAAAAGGAACATCTTTTTGTAAGAGATTAGTCAGAGGCCTAGAAATTTTAGAGAAGTCTTTAATGAACCTCCTATAAAAACCAGCATTACCAAGGAAACTTCTTATACCTTTGATGTGCTTAGGACACTGCATCTTTTCAATAGCATCAACCTTAGCTTTATCAACTTCAATCCCTCTTTCAGAAATTTTATGCCCCAAGACAATACCTTCATTAACCATAAAGTGGCACTTCTCCCAATTCAAGACAAGATTAGTTTCTTCACATCTCTGCAAAACTCGCTCAGGGTTGCTTAAGCAATCATCAAAAGAAGTTCCATACATGGAGAAATCATCCATGAAAATCTCAACAATCTTTTCACAGAAGTTAGAGAATATAGCCATCATACATCTTTGAAAGGTAGCAGGTGCATTACATAAATCAAAAGGCATGCGTCTATAAGCAAAGGTACCGAAAGGGCAAGTAAAAGTGGTCTTTTCTTGGTCCTCTTTTTACACAGGTATTTGGGAGAAGCCAGAATAACCATCTAGAAAGCAAAAATGTGTATGTTTGGATAATCTTTCTAGCATTTGATCAAAAAAAAGGTAAAGCGTAATGATCCTTTTTAGTAGCTTTATTTAATTTGCGGAAATTAATTACCATTCTATAACCTGTAACAATTCTTTGTGGGATCAATTCATCTTTATCATTAGGAACAACAGTAATACCTCCCTTCTTAGGGACACAATGGACAGGACTTACCCACTGACTATCAGCAACAACAGCAACAACAACAACAACAACAACAACAACAACAACAACAACAACAACAACAACAACAACAACAACAAAAACAGCAACGGCAACAGCAACAACAACAACAGCAACAACAGCAACAGCAACAACAGCAACAACAGCAACAACAACAACAACAACAGCAACAACAACAGCAACAACAACAACAACAACAACAACAACAACAACAACAACAACAACAACAACAACAACAACATCATCATCATCAACAACAACAACAACAACAACACCACCACCACCACCACCACCACCAACAACAACAAAGCATGTGGTCCCAAACAAGTTGAGGTAGGCTAGAGGTGAAACCCATAAGATCTCGCAACCAATTCATGGCTCTGGCACATGGATAGCAAGCTTTGATACGTCTCCATCGTATATATAATTTTTGATTGTTCCATGCCAATATTATACAACTTTCATATACTTTTGGCAACTTTTTATACTATTTTTGGGACTAACATATTGATCCAGTGCCCAGTGCCAGTTCTTGTCTGTTGCATGTTTTTTGTTTCGCAGAAAATCCATATCAAACGGAGTCCAAACGGGATAAAAACTGACAGAGATTTTTTTTGGAATATATGTGATTTTTGGGAAGAATCAACGCGAGACGATGCCCGAGGGGGCCACGAGGCAGGGGGCGCGCCCTGGGCCCTCGTGGCCACCCCGTAAGGTGGTTGGTGCCCTTCTTTCGCCGCAAGAAAGATAAATCTAGATAGAGATCGTGTCCAAAATTCAGCCCAATCGGAGTTACGGATCTCCGGGAATTTAAGAAACGGTGAAAGGGCAGAATCAGGGAACGCAGAAACAGAGAGAGACAGAGAAACAGATCCAATCTCGGAGGGGCTCTCGCCCCTCCGCCGCCATGGAGGTCATGGACTAGAGGGGAAACCCTTCTCCCATCTAGGGAGAAGGTCAAGGAAGAAGAAGAAGAAGGGGGCTCTCTCCCCCTCTCTTCTGGTGGCGCCGGAACGCCACCGGGGCCATCATCATCACCACAATCTACACCAACTTCACCGCCATCATCACCAACTCTTCCCCCCCTCTATGCAGCGGCGTAACCCCTCTTTTACCCACTGTAATCTCTACTTAAACATGGTGCTCAACGTTGTATATTATTTCCCAATGATGTATGGGTATCCTATGATGTTTGAGTAGATCCATTTTGTCCTATGGGTTAATTGATGATCGTGATTGGTTTGAGTTGCATGTTTTGTTATTGGTGCTGTCCTATGGTGCTCTCTGTGTCACGCAAGCGTGAGGGATCCCCACTGTAGGGTTTGCAATATGCTCGTGATTTTCTTATGGTGGGTGGCGTGAGTGACAGAAGCACATACCCGAGTAAGTAGGTTGTTTGCATATGGGAGTAAAGAGGACTTGCACTACAAAAAAATACACTTCCGTGATGATACGTGTTTGTCACAGTAGGTCACGTTTTTTGTCATGCATGTACATCCATGACGATTTTATGACAGAATCAAGATAGTCATACCTGTGTTGTCGTAGAAGTGTTCCATGACATTACCAAAATTATCATCACGGAAGTGTCCACTTCCATGACGATAAATCACGCGTCATAGAAGTGCTTTCGTCAAGGGTGACCGACACATGGCATCCACCGTAACGGAATGCCGTTAAGCTATCGGGTCGGATTTTGGATCCTATAACCCGTTAACAGCCCTGACCAATGGGAAATTTCCACGTATAAAATTCTGATTGGCCGAAGGGAACACCTGTCAGCTCGTCAGTGGGCCAGATGTCGCCCGTCCATTGGAGGAGACATGCCTATGATACGTCGACACGTGGCTGGGCCCAACAGAGGCCCATATAGGTTAAAAAGGCCGGCACAGTCAAAGGCCCGTAGAACTTAATCAGGTACTAGTGGGCCAGCCTAATAATGGCCTGCTTAATAAAGGCCCATTTATGGCCCGAAGCCAGATCTGGCCCGTTAATTGTTCGCCCAATATTTGGGCCCATTTACAGCCCGAAGCCAGATCTGGCCCATTAATTGTTCACCCAATATTTGGGCCCATTTGCGGCCCTAAGCCAGATCTGGCTCGTTAATTGTTCGCTGAATATTTGGGCCCAACTACAGCCCAGTGACTTTCGGCCTGTTAGAGGCCTGATGTAGACATGGGCCCATTTCAGCCCGGTGTGACTTTCGGCCTGGGAATGGCCCGTGCTGCCCATGGGCCATATATGGTCCGAGGGACATCGAGCCCACTAACGGCCCGTGCTAAAGGTGGCAACAGTTAAGCCCAACGTGACTTTGGGCCTGTTAAAGGCCTGTCGCATAATTCAGCCCGTTGATGCCTGTGCTAAGCTTTCGACCTCTTAAAGGCCCATGATATCAGTGGGCCAACTAAGGCCCGAGATATGTTTCGGCCTGGTAATGGCCCGTGAGCTAACTGGGCCCAAAACAGCCCGGTCTACATTTCGGCCTGCTGAAGGGCCCGTCGACGACTAGTGAAAATTGAGGCCGAACATGCATTTTGGCCTGCTAAAGGCCCGTGGTTTCATCTTGGCCGTAACAGGCCAGTACAATATTCAACCTGTTAATGGCCCAATGCTACCTGAGCCAAACTAAGAGCTGGGTCGACAAAAGGCCCAACTATAATATAGGCCGGTGTAAGTTTGGGCCTGACGCAATGTGTGAAGGCCCTAATCATTCGGGCCCAAGAAAGACGCAGGCCGGCCCAATTGTGGCCCGCTAAAAACTTGGCCCGTTAGAGTCGAATTTTTCAGTCCGGTCGACTACATCTGATTTTTTTCAGATAGCAAATGATGGCAGTAACTAGTAGGAATTAAGAACAAACCTACTCTATACAATAAAGAAATTACGGCATAGTAACTAAGAATAAACCTACACTATACAATAAAGGATTTAAGGTATATTACATCCACTGTGCATCGAAGTTCGCCACCAGTGATCATAAAGCGCAACAAAGAAGCAGATTACAAAAACTGGGCACCATTGCAGCGTAACAAAATAATACTGAACCGAGACCACTTCCGAGATAGTTCAAGAAAGGTTAGCCTTGCGGGGAACTGCTGCACAAGCTGCTGAGCAAGGTTGTGAGACCGGGTGTAGCTATTTAGCTATGAGGTTCTCATTGGTGTTCTCCGCAATCTTTCTTAGAGACAGGACTTCAAGTCGAACTTGAGTTGCAGAATGCCTTTCTGCTAGAACTTGGGACTGAAGAAGTCGAACTGATTCAGACAACAAATTCTGTGAGCTTATCTGACTGTTAGTCTCAAGTAACTTGAACACTGCATCAAGACAAGACTTTGCGGTTGTCTTGCTATCTTCAAGATGTTTTGCCTTCTTTGCTGCAATATATGTTGGGTTTGTCTCACAGCCTTCAGCAGACTTGTGCATGCCATCAGGCATATCACCCTGAAACAAAGCAGAGAGTTGACAGGTTTTGCACGTGTATAAACAAAGATGATAACTGTTCTGTCAATTCTATCCAATTTCAAATTAGAAAATAAAGAGTAAGTTCAAAATATCAATAGCATAATTTGGCATTGTTCATAATGCGGGGAGCTTCACCACACTACTGGATTACCATGTCAACATAACAAGCATAGATGAAGGGCAAAGGAAATCATTGTATCTATTTTGGATAATGTGCATGGCATGTTGTTCGTATCATCAGCCACATCAGTAAGATAAAACAGGAGATGACAAGGTGCAAACGTGGGCTGCTTCACCACACATTGGATTATAGACCCACAAAAACAAGCATACATATAGGGAGTATTAAGTAATGTGCATGGTATGAATAAGGAATTTGGTTTTACAAGTAAAACTTAGAACTTACGGTTCTTACGAACATGCATTTTGGTAGAAATAGCAAACTCAATAGCAGTAAACAATAGGGAGTATGAGCAAATTAAAGAGCAGTTGAGGATAAAGGCTTTAGAAGGACTGACTTACATTAACAGTTAACACCGTCTTTATAGTGCCCTTCTCCATGTCAAGGGAAGGATAACTCAAGAATTTCAGCACATAATCTTCTTCATAAGCATTTCCTGTACTCTACATTTTGTAGAGAGTAATTATAGATATGATAATACTAGAAGGGATAGAGGATAATGAAGATAAGATGCAGATTGATGCTACATAATCAACTACCAATCCCTGGAAGTACAAGCTGTTGTGGAGTTGACACGGCAGATGTCCTAGAGCAAGGACTTAGTCGTAGGGCCATCGCACTAGGACATCTGCCGTGTCAACTCCACGACAGTTCGCGCCCACCGTGGGGCCAGTGCACGGTGGATTTGAGTTCTTGAAGGGCAACTTCGAAGGGCTCAAGGGATACATTGTGGGCCGAATGGCCAAGAGTCGTCGTGGCAACTCTACATCGACGACGAAGGCTGGGGCCCCGAGGCCGGCTCGATTGAGTACGGGTACTGGGTCCTCTTCGACGGAATTCACGTCTTCATCGGCCGGATCGGCGAGTCAGGCCCTGAGCCGGACGTCCATACCAACCTCATCGAAATGGCTCAGCGCGCCGGGTCCGCCCGTGTTCAATCTATCGTGAAACATGCCTTCGTAGGTTGTGTCCATGGCGGTGAATACTCCAAAGGATCGATGGAAGGCGGGGAGACGACCATCTGCTCTGATATTGCATCATCAACAGGTGAGACGGACTCATTGTACCAGCTGCAAGACGGCATGCTCGGGGGCTGTTCCGATGGCAGCAGTATTCCGGACCCCCTTGAGCCTCCGAATTGGGCCGAAGTCTTCATGGCGGGGACGCAACCCGCGCAGAACTCCATCGCAGCAGTAGCAGCTACCGGGTCAACAGCAGCCGGGTCAGGAGACCCCGCGCGCCCCTCGGCTTAGGTTCTAATGGACCTCATGGATAGGCTGACGACTCTGTTAACCGCTATGGTAGAACCGGCGGATAAAGCCCAACACGACGCAGAAGTGGCACGCGTGCGGGAGGAGATGGTGCAAGCTAAGGAAAATCTAGCCTCAGAGGAAACCCGGATGGCAGCGGAACGAGCATCTCTGGATGCTCGTGCTGAGCAGCTTCAAGCAAAAACTTTCCTGCTCTCGGTGGATCTTAATGCATCAAACGAGGTCATGAGGAGGAGGCATCAGAAAACTCAATCGTGTCTGCCTCTAACGCTGGATCCGAGGAACCTGTTCCATACACCCGAGGCTGGGGGGGGCAACCCGCCAGAGGCAAACCAGGTCACGACACCCGGTGCACCAGATCAGCCATGCGCCATGGAGCCACCCCGCCTGAATACAGCTCCTCCTCGTTATGTATCAACACCTCCGGGTCACTTCTCTAACCCTATGGAAAATCTCATTGCAGCGTCGGCTCGTTTGGCAGCTCTCCCAATGGAAGGCGACTCGCCAGAAGCAATTGAAACCCGGAGGGTAAGAGAACTACTTCAGACAACTTTGGCCCAGCAGGATGCATACTCCTACAGTCGAGACAGGATTCATTCAACTCCTTGCCAGGCCGGAGCCCGAGTTACAGTAGGCACATGGAGTCCGTAGAGATGTCAAGTAATGCTCAATGCCACAACCGGACATATAGGCATGAGCCGGTGCGGGCTGGAGCCCTTAACTTGGCGGATCAGGAGAGGATTTGTCAAGAGGCGGAACGGGCAGCTCAGATAGCGGCAGAGCAGGCGGCTCAGATAGCGGCAGAGCAGGCGGCTCACCAAACCTTTCCGGCTTATCCAGCAACCTCGGTTGAGGCAGGAGTGGCCACAAGAACCGGAGGCGTGCCTTGCCTGGTCCCAGCCATACGCAATGAACGGTTGCCCAAGGATTTCAAGGGGCCTCGTAAGGTGCCTAATTACACGGCTGACCTACAACCAGGGGCTTGGATTGAGAGTTATGAGATGGCTATGGAGCTGTTGGAGGTTAGCGATGCTGCGATGGCCAAGTATTTTACCATGATGTTGGATGGAACGGCTCGGACCTGGTTGAAGGGATTGCCACCCAATTCTATCGGCTCATGGGCATAGTTGAAAGCACGGTTCATCTAGAACTTTAAGGACACGTGTAAGCAGCCAATGTCGATTGTGGACCTGACCAATTGCAAGCAAGAGGAAGGTGAATCTACAACCCATTGGGTGCGCCGGGTCAAGGAGATAATACATTCATCTGATAAGATGGATGTCGGCTCAGCAGTTTTGATGTTGGAGAAAAATTGCCGCTTTAAACCTCTGAAGCAGAAGTTGGGGCGGCTTAAACGTGACTGTAATGACATGAGACTATTGATGGCAGCTCTTGTCAAGTATGCCGATTCTGATACCACCAAGGACCCGGTGTCTGATGAAGAAAAGGCAATGAAGGGAAAGAAGAACGGGAATGGCAAGGGTCACCAGCATAACCCGGTGAATCAGGGAGGTAATAAACATAAGGCTGATGAGTTTGTTGCTAATACTAGTGCGCAGGGTGGTAATCAGTGGCGCAAGGGCAGACAACCCCCTCGATCGGGCAGGTCAGGCCCCACCCTTGAGCAGTTGTTGAATGAACCTTGTCCAAAACACGGCACCCGGGAGAAACCAGCCACCCACTTGTGGAAGGATTGCACGATCATGAAGGCATTTAAAAATTCAAACGCATTTGATGGGGGTCACGGCCCAGGTGGCGACTCAGGTGGAGGCGGCTTTCAGGGCCCGGACGCCGGTTCAAGCGGAGGAGGTTTTCACGGTCAGGGTTATCCTAGTCACCAAGGAGGATATAATTAGCAACACGACCAAGGGAATCAGCAGCAGCAGCAGCAATCCGGCTATCAGAGCAACCCGAAGCAGTTTAGTAGCGGACAGTATCATGTCTTTACTACCAGTTTATGTAAGAGGGACCAGAAACTCCACAAGAGGGCCGTCAATGCCATTGAGCCGGCAATTCCACGTTATCTACGTTGGTCGGAGCAGCCTATTGTGTGGAGAAGAGAGGATCACCCGCCCCGGGTTGATAATCCGGGTCACTTGGCTTTGGTAGTGGCACCTCAGGTTGGTGGGTACAAGTTTACTAAGGTACTCATGGATGTAGGCAGTAGCATCAACATCCTCTACTACGAGACGTTCCACCGGATGGGATTGACGGATAAAAATCTTAAACAATCCAACACTATTTTTCACGGTGTAGTACCTGGTAAATCGGCATACCCAGTTGGGAAGATTGAGCTGGAAGTAGCCTTTGGGGATGAGTATGACTCTAGAGCAGAAAAATTAACCTTTGAAGTGGTTAAGATCAAAAGCCCATATCATGGTCTGTTTGGGCGGTCGGCTTATGCCAAGTTCATGGCTCGGCCGTGTTACATATATTTGCAGCTCAAGATGCCGTGTCATAAGGGCACCATTACAGTACATGGGAGCTGGAAGATAGCCTTGGAATGTGAAGAAGGTGATGCCGCCTATGCTGAATCTGTTTGTGCAACAGAGTTAAAATTCTACAAGGATCATGTTGACCCGGCGGACATGACGTCATTAAAGAAACCAACAACAGAGCATGGGCCGGAGTTGAAATTCAAATCAGCTGATGACACTAAGATGGTTGACTTTGTACCTGGCGACTCATCCAAATAGTTCATCATCAGCGCAAACTTGGATCCGAAATAGGAAAGCGCGCTCATCGAGTTCATCCGTGAGAACCGGGACATCTTTGCATGGAAACCTTCAGACATGCCGGGTGTCCCGAGGGAACTCGCTGAGCACACTCTTAATATCGATCCAAAGTTCAAACCTGTCAGACAGTTTCTCTGACGGTTCAATGAAGAAAGGCGCAAGGCCATTGGAGAAGAGGTGGCCCGGCTCTTGGCAGCCGGGTTCATTGTGGAGGTCTTTCACCCCGAATGGTTAGCTAACCCAATGCTTGTACTAAAAAAGAATGGCACCTGGCGTATGTGTGTGGATTACACAGATTTGAACAAGGCTTGTCCGGCTGATCCTTTTGCTCTCCCCCGTATTGATCAGATCATTGATGCTACGGTGGGTTGCGCACTGTTGAGTTTCTTAGATGCTTATTCCGGTTATCATCATATTAAGATGGAAGTCAAGGATCAAGAGAAGACATCTTTTATAACTCCTTTTGGAGCTTTCTGCTATGTGTCTATGCCTTTTGGGCTTAAGAGTGCCCAGGCAACTTACCAGCGGTGTGTGCAGAATTGTCTTCACGATCAAATTGGGCGCAATGTTCATGCTTATGTGGATGATATAGTGGTGAAATCCAGGGAAGAGGAAACCTTGGTCACAGACCTGAAAGAGACTTTTGATAATCTTCGGGTTTACAAGATGATGCTTAACCCGGCCAAGTGTGTTTTTGGAGTGCCAGCCGGCAAGCTCTTGGGTTTTTTGGTGTCTAACCGAGGTATTGAAGCTAACCCAGAGAAAATCAAGGCAATGACATCTCTAGCCAAACCAACATGTGTCAATGATGTTCAGTGACTGGCGGGTCGTGTGGCTGCTTTGAGCCGGTTCATAAGCCGTTTAGGGGAAAAGGCTATGCCTCTATATCAGTTGATGAAGAAAACATATGTTTTTGTTTGGAGCGATTCTGCGAACGCTGCTTTTGAGGATCTGAAGGCACAACTGGCTGAGCCGCCAGTCCTGGCTGCTCCAATTGAGAAAGAGCCGCTATTGTTATACGTAGCTGCCAACTCATGGGCTGTTAGTGTGGCTATTGTGGTAGAGCGCCAGGAGGCTGGCAAAGAGCATCCGGTTCAGCGGCCGGTTTATCATGTCAGTGAAGTGCTAATTGAGTCTAAACAATGATATCAACATTGGCAGAAGCTTGTTTATGGGGTGTTCATGGCGAGCCGGAAGCTTAAACATTACTTTCAGGGACATCCGATCACTATGGTTAGCTCTGCTCCTTTGGGAGACATTATTCAAAACAGAGAAGCCACGGGGCGAGTCGCCAAGTGGGCAATTGAGCTTGGGTCTCATGGGTTGAAGTATGTTCCACGTACTGCAATTAAGTCTCAAGCCCTGGTTGACTTCATCAATGACTGGACAGAGATGCAGATGCCGGAAGAGAAGACGGACAACACATATTGGACTATTCATTTTGATGGATCCAGGCAATTGGAAGGCTCGGGGGCTGGAGTCGTGTTAACTTCGCCACGAGGTGATAAATTTTGTTATGTGTTACGGTTGATGTTTCCATGCACTAACAACGCAGCAGAGTATGAAGCCTTGCTCCATGGTCCTCGAGTGGCAAATGAGATGAGCTTGAGCCGGGTCAGATGTCTTGGTGACTCAGATCTAGTGGCTCAATAGGTATCTGGCAAGTGGGATTCCAAAGACCCTCTCATGGGGGCTTATCGCTGAGAGGTCGATTCTGTTGCAGGATATTTTAAAGGTTATCAGGTGGAACACATTGACCGTCGAAAGAATGAAGCGGCTGATGCTTTAAGCCAGCTAGGGTCTCAGCATAAGCCGGTGCCACCTAACACCTTTTTGGATGTTTTGCATAACCCCTCTGTCAAGTTGCCCACAGAAGAAGATTTAGTTGTTCCTGACCCGGAGGCGCAGTTGGTAGCGGCTCTTCATGTCATCCCAGATTGGACGATGCCGTTCTTGGCTTACATGACCCGGGGAGAGTTGCCAGCGGATGAGACCCTGGCTCGGCAGATAACCCGGCGATCTAAGTCCATGATGATTTCGGATGGAGAGTTGTTTCATCGCAGTGTTTCCGGAGCATTTCAATGGTGTGTTTCCCCCGAAGAAGGTCAAGAAATCCTTCGTGAGATCCATGAAGGCAATTGCGGTCATCACGACGGGTCAAAATCTTTAGTGGCCAAAGCATTTCGTCACGGTTTTTACTGGTTGACGGCTCATGCTCATGCAGAAGATCTGGTCAGTAGATGTGATGGATGTCAAAATTTTGCACGACGAGCGCATGTGCCGGCTCAAGAGCTCCCGATGATTCTAATCACTTGGCCGTTTGCGGTCTGGGGGCTTGACATGGTGGGACCTTTCAAAAGGTCTAAGGATAAAAAGACACATCTCTTGGTGGCAGTTGATAAGTTCACCAAATGGGTTGAGGCAGAGCCTCTGAGTAAGTGTGATGCAGCCACGACGGTTCAGTTCATCAAAAAAGTAATCTTCCGTTTCGGTTTTCCACATAGTATTATCACAAACAATGGCACTAATCTGTCCCAAGGGGCTATGGAAGAGTTTTGTCAGCGAGAGCACATCCGGCTTGATGTTTCTTCTGTAGCTCATCCGCAATCCAATGGTCAAGCTAAGAGAGCCAATTAGGAA
>NC_090738.1:139407959-139410459 GCF_036898095.1 Palaemon carinicauda | reverse complement strand
ATATATATATATATATATATATATATATATATACAGTATATATATATATATATATATATATATATATATATATATATATATATATATATATATATATATATATATATATATATATATGCTCATGGCATTCTGCTTTCC
The DNA here is from genome assembly GCF_036898095.1 of Palaemon carinicauda. Taxonomy (NCBI): domain Eukaryota; kingdom Metazoa; phylum Arthropoda; class Malacostraca; order Decapoda; family Palaemonidae; genus Palaemon; species Palaemon carinicauda. The sequence continues at coordinate 139,410,321 of NC_090738.1, read as the reverse complement.
AAACTAGGGTTGCAGCCTGGTGTACCAACCATGTGTCACACGATCCTACATAGTAACGACATTTCATTTTGTGTATACATTATGCTTGTATCTTTGCTCTCCCCTCACACTAAAAAGAACCTGAAATAACATGCATGTTTTTCTCACCGTTAACTGTTAACCTAGGCGGTGTCGGTTTGAACAGCCAATTTCCTGTTGTATTGACTTTTTGTATATAAAGGAGAGTGTTCTGTAATAAAGTTACTCAGTTGCTTTCATCCTGTCCTTGAGTCACAATCTACTCTCAGCACGTCACATTGGTGATCACGGAAGTCGACTCGCTCCTCCCGCCTTCCAACCCTCTCGCCTCACTGTCTTTAGTACTATTGTTTCCCCATCAAAATTTTCGTCATACACCAGCGGAGAGACGTTTGCTTGGTTTCAGCGCGCAGAGGTCCAGTTTCGCATCAAGGGCGTGACTCGCTCAACCAACAAAGCAGATTATGTTCTCGCGGAGATACCCGAGGACACTTTCCCTGGAATATCCGACTGGCTTTGTGAACACGGAGACACCCCAATAGCATGTGAAGCCCTCAAAACATAACTTTTGAAGCAGTACTCGCCATCGCCAGCCGCCTGAACATGCAAACAGAACCGGATCACTATCCCCTCTCAAACATCGCCGACATGACCTCCTACCTGCACAAATCGAAGGTTTTCTCCACGCTCGACCTCCTGAAGAGGTATTATCATGTGCCTATGAACCCAGAAGACATCCCCAAGACTGCCATCACCACTCCGTTTGGTACATCCACCTTTAATTACTCCTGCTTTGGCCTTCGTAATGCTGGGGCCACGTTTCAACGTCTCATGGATGGCATCTTAGGGGACCTCCCTTTCTGTTTATGTTATGTGGACGACCTACTTTTGTTCTCTTCCTCAAAAGAGGAACACTTCCGTCACCTGCGCATCGTACACGACCGCCTGCAACAAAACGGCCTTGTAGACCGTTACGACAAGTGTACCTTTGGCTCCAACGAAGTGTCGTTCTTAGGGCACCGCATCACTCCTGAAGGATTCCATCCCCTCCCTGAGAAGGTAGCAGCCGTTCAGAACTTCCCCACGCCCTCGACCGTCAAAGCTCTGCAGGAATTCTTGGGCATGATCAACTATTATCACTGTTTTCTGCCAGCTATTGCCGCCACTCTTGCTCCCCTCTACGCCTCCCTCAAGGGCAAGCCAAAGGACCTGAAATAGGGTCCCCTTCAAGAAGCAGCCTTGTGCAATGCAAAGAAAGCCCTATCAACTGCTCTCACTTTCCTATCCCACATGCCCCTCTCCTTCTCTCCAGCGATGCCAGCGATGTCGGTATTGGTGCAGTACTCGAACAGGTGGTCAACAGCTTGCCCATCTCATTGGTCTTCTTCAGCAGGAAACTATCCAAGGCAGAATCGGGTTATTCTACCTTCGATCGAGAATTGCTGGCGGTGCACTTGGCTGTCTGTCACTTTCACCATTTCTTAGAAGGTACGCCATTCGTCATTTGCACAGACCACATGCCTCTGGTGCACGCCTTCACTCGACAGTCTGACGCCTGGTCCGCCCGTCAACGTCGACATTTCTCCGCCGTGGCTGAATACAATTGCACCCTTCAATACGACCCTGGGAAAATGAATCCCGTTGCCGATGCCCTGTCAAGAAACATGTTGGCTGCCGTGTAAATGGGATTGGATTACAACGCCTTGGCTGAAGCCCAACGATAGGATCCAGAGTATCAAGCATGTAGGACATCCTGCACGTCCCTCCGTTGGGAAGACTTCCCCCTCGAAGACTCTAAAATCACCCTCCTCTGTGACGTCAGTACTGGTAGACCCCGACCTTGGATTCCTGCTCCCATGCCCCGGGCAGGTGTTTGATTTCATTCACGGCTTTTCACATCCCTCGTGCCGTTCTACTGCACAGCTGCTGAAGACGAAGTTCATTTGGCATGGCATTTCTAAGGATGCTAAGGATTGGGTCCGCTCCTGTACTTCTTGTCAAACTTCCAAAGCACATCGACACACGGATTCAGGAGTGGGCACCTTTCCTCAACCTCAGCGTCGTTTCGAACACATTCATATCGATGTTGTAGGCCCCCTACCCATATCACAAGGACATGGTTACCTGTTTACGTCATCGACCGCTCCACTCGTTGGCCTGAAGCCATTCCCATGGAAACTGCAACGTCCGCCTCATGTACATCTTCCTTACTCTCAAGATGGATTGTAAGATTTGGTATCCCCGAGCATATTACTTCTGACAGGGGTACCACTTTCACCTCTCAGTTGTGGACATCATTAGCGAATGTCTTGGGCATCACCCTACATCAGACAACTGCCTACAA
>NC_090738.1:139382959-139397959 GCF_036898095.1 Palaemon carinicauda | reverse complement strand
CTTTCTGAGAATGGGTAACCTCTTCCGTTTGACGGACATCATGCCAGAGTATGTATTCACCCGAGTTTGTTCGGTTGTTTGACTCAAGGGTAAATCTGTAACATTTTGGATAAAGTTTACGAAATTGCAAGTACACAGCAGTACTTTGTAAATAATAGCAATTGTAAGTAAATGGCATATATTTTTTTTAGCTTATTTTTTGTTTGTGAAGCCCAGACAATAGCTGTTCAACATATATAATCAGAGGAGGGAAAAAAGAAATTAGCTCATTAAAGAATAGAGTATATATAAAGAAGACTCACTGGAAGTATAATAAATATCGCAAACAACATAAAAGTACTAGTTTGATTACGCTAATCGTATAAAATGACTGGTGAAAAATTATCATATTATCATATTATTATTATATTATTGAATTGCACCTTAGCTTTCCTCTGGTTTTTCTTTTATTTCTGATAATTTGTAGCTTCCCTTTCGGTTTTTAGTAAAAAAAATTATTGTCATTATATGAAATAACTGTCAAGTATTTAGTAGATAAAATTCAGTAGATAATTTTTATATGTAGATAATTTGTAGATGATTTGTTGTAGAGGAATTGTTGTAGATAAATTCATCGGATACCAGCACAGATCCTGGTCCGAAGTTTCCAAAATTTTCAACTAGGATGTCGATCGGAAATATTGCCAGAAGTACCCGGTCTAATTTACCTATTAACGTTTTACCCACCATTAACGTAGCATGTTTACCTCTGACCAACAAGCAATATACAGTATGTCTTACCAGCATGCTACCGTCGGCAGGCCGTCAAACCCACCAATGTTGTACACACGCTCATGTACGGGCTCGAGCCCCGACACGCTAGACGTACCAAACCCCCAGTTTTACTTGGTATACCCAAAAGTTTTACGTGTTTGGTAGCCAACTATCATTAAAACTTCTTACAAGAGAAAACGGAAGCAAGATACGCAAATATGTGAACCCAGCTTTATTGATCTTTACCCAGTCACCCAGTATATATACAATAATGTTTTTGGAATCCCTGTTCAATAAATAATTAAGCTCCCCACCCCCTATATAATTTGACTACTTTATACCTTACTATGTCTATCTTATCATCACAGTTGCTTTCAGATAAGATAGTAGTGTATTTGAAATATTAATGACTATTCTATGTAACTTTTTCTAGCATAGTTTTTATTACTAATTCTTAACATTATATACTCTTTTAATTCCAGGTCTTTTATCTGAATCCAATCTCTTCAGTTAGCTTCGTTGTTGTGTGAATATACAACGATAGCTATCTAACAAGCAACTTTAGTCTATAGGCAACAGATATTTATCGACCCAAAAGTCACATATGAGTGCAAATTGCATGCTTTCAGTCTTCGGTTTTTGTCGATGGGATTGTCATTGACATCGAAATAGATGACATAACAACGGATTAACTTATAATATTGAACGAAACTTATACGTTGACAGTTATATTATTGTAGAAAGAGTAGAAAGGGCATCCTTCTTTATTGCCTTCGCCAACTTCGTTGCGAAGCTTAGGCTTTGATTGGCGTGTTTTGTTTGTATATGTTTTTATAATTCGCATAACTCATAATTATTTGCTCAAATCTCATGAAATAGGGTGGGATAACTGGCCATCATCCAAGGGCAATTTTATTTGTATTTGGGAGTGATTGGATCAAAAGTCAAGGCCAAAGTCATGAAAAGGTAAAAGACGTCTTTTTGCCATATCGAAGTCAATTTTCATCCGGTTTGCATAAAACTAGTGCCAAAATGCATAATTCAATTACCGATCTTATCATATACAACACGATATAGGTGAAGGCATACGCTCTACAGAGTGCTCGTTCTAGTTTGTATGTATATTGCTTGTTGCTCGAACATAAAAGTTAAATTTCTTATTGCTAGTATGTCTTCCCGTGCAATTTTGATTATTTTGCTATTTCATATTTAACGGTACTTAGCATTTGACATTGATTTTATAATTTTATATATATCTATATATATATATATTTTTGGGCTCAAGCCATGTCGTCCTGATGGAAGTTCCTTAAAGGCAGCTTCCTAGGGTATATTACAACTACAGCGATATTCCCAGAGAATTTACCTTCAGGTACCCAGAATTCTAACTCCTGGAGCGAGTATCCCTAAAAAAGACCTTAGGGATATCGTAAATATCAGTGGACGTATTCTTGACACGCCTCATAGCAATCTATACCCCGAATAGAGTTAACACTTCGTAGGGGTAAAATGGCAAGAAAACGAAAACGATAAGAAAGGGGGGAGCCGTTCATAAGGCATCCCTCCTCACCGCTTCGAAAGCGTGCCCTGCGCCGCTCACGGCGCCATCTGTATTCCTTTTTGCGTAGCTCTACGACTCGGTGTATTTTCCCTGTTTACTACCTAATCTTGGAATTTTCTCGTTTATAATGCTTTCTCCAACTTCTTCTGCCTCGGATAAGTTGAGTATTATTTCTTTTATGTATAAATGTAGGCTCTTGGTTAAAATTAAAGTTATTAAAAGAGTTATCTTTGATACAAGAGCTGTTGCCTGCTGGAGGCATCATGGATGCTGTCGCTCGCTAGAATAGGATTTATTTGTTAGCAAGAGCGACGTTCCCAGCCCCCTTTGCGCTTAAATATTAGCTACTTAGCTTATTTAGGAATTCTGTTATGATGCGATAGTAATGTGCCTGGCGAAATTACCAAGGCTACCAACACTAGTCTTCGTAGGCTAGTTGTTGGCCTATGTACTTCCTGCATGATAATTAGTCTTCCAAATGTGAATTTATTGCTTTAAGCGTTAGGCAACGTTATACATATTAGTCCTTTTCGAGTACCTTCCAAGATAGTATTGATATGAGTTTCGGTGAATTAGGTAATCGATTCTCTTAGTGCCTAGGCTAGGTTGTCTTAGGTCATTATAATATTATCTGTTCCCCGTTTGCTCCCTTCTCTTAGGGGAAGGGGCAAACCCTTTCCCTCTGTTTAAGCCTTAGGCTTAACTCTAGTGGTTTATTTGAATTAATCTTCAAATATATCTATGCTGGGGTAGTACTGTACCTTCCCGTTCCAATAGTATTGGTTCAGAGGGTGACAGTACAACAGTGTTTAGTCTGAGCCCGGTTTGTCTGGCATGGGGCAGAGTCTCCCTTGCCGATTGACTCGGGCACTAAGGGTTCCCCCCTTAGTCCACCTTGTTGGGTTCCAGTAGTGATCCCTTTACTCGGTGACTCATCAGACTGTCCTTGCCGTTCCGGTCTCGGGATATGTTCCCTTTTCTGGAAAGGCAATTCCTTCCTTGCCGTGGTTCGTGGGAGGCAGCCAGTAGTGCCGGCCTCCCTCTCGGGTCTTTCTCTACTGAGATGAACTGTCTTAGTTTGGAGTGACCCTTAACCAAGGTAAGGTTGGATAGGACCCTCTGTCCTTCCCTTCTCTTTTTTCGTTCATTGTGTCAGTCGTCTTCATCCTTGCCTAGCCTAGGTTGGGATGAGGAACTGACGTGGTCTCCTGTCGGCCGGCAAAGTGTGCCGACCGGCAGAGACCATTACTGTGAGTGCTGCCCGGTCCTTTCTTGGTCCCTCTATCGCTGCCGTCTGAAAATTCAGTAAGCAGCGGTTAGGAAGCTTGACGTAGTGTCTTCCCCTTCCTTTCGGCACTCTTTCGGGTGCCGGGCTTAGAGACTTATAGTCTCTTAACCCGGCACTCACTCTTTTGTCTTAGTATGTGTTGTCCTTGCCGGCTGCCGGCCTACAGGCCGGCTGTCGGTGGGGAGGGGTGTTCTCCAGTTCTCTTGCTGTCGGTCGGCGTTGGGTGTATACCTTTGCCGGCCGGTCTATTGCTCATCTGCCGGCCACTACAAGTGGGGCCGGCAGCCGAGTGCTGCCTGGTGTGTGGGGGCTAGCCGGCAGGGTTTGTTTACTGCTGCCGGCCGGCCCGCGACACTGCCCAGTCAGCCGGCCACTAAGTATGATGGCCGGCAACTCTGTGCAAACCGGGTGGCTACGGTCTGGCAACCACTGCCGGCCGGTTCAGGCATGGGTTCTGGAGTTCTCCCCAATAAAGGTGATCTGAGGTTGTGTACTTGAGATCTGCCTTTCCAAAACAAGGGGGGGGGGGGGTGCTGAGCGGCAGTAGCCGGCTGGCATACCACCCTCAGGTACTGTATCAGTCCTCTCTTGGTGGTATATTCAACCAAAGGAGTTCATGATGTAGTAGGTTACAACACTGTCTTTTCTATCTTACTTGTGTTACTGGTATAATCACCTGGTGTCGCCTTACAAGGATAAAAGATAATTCTTTTATTCCTGGCCGAATGGTATTATTTTACCTTAGGTGTGAGCTACACCTAATTTCCTTTGGAAATACGTTCTCTGGTTATTCTAGTAAAGACTAACTATGTGACTTGGCCGGTGGGCTTCCACAGGTGTTTGTGTGGGTTTCACAAGTAGGTGTCTTTCCCTTATTCTTTTGTTGAATACTCATTTGTTACATGTGAATTAAAATTCACTTGATATTCATGGAAATTTTTCTTCTTTTACAGGAGGAGCATCCGAAGTGTGATAGTGTCTTCTGCAATGTCCGCAGTAAGAACTTTTGCGGACATACCTCGTGTAGGAGGCACGCAGCTTGTGCAGCCTCCAATGATGAACATCGTTACTGGGATCCGCAGGTATGTGCTGTATGTACTAACCTGCTATCAGAGGCTTTTGAATCCCCTAGGTCGGCGGAGTCAAGAGATGCAGCGAGGGAGAGGCTTCGTGTTTGGGTAAGGGGTTTTCAGAAAAACACCACTGGACCTTATCTTCCTAACGAGAAGATGAGGGCATACCTTTTCCCCAAGGCTTCCCCTGATGCTGTTGTTCCCCAGCCTCGGCCGGAGATCCCTCTGATCCAGATCCCAGTGGAGGAGGATGTCGCTGACGCCTTGCAGGACATCCAGTTGGACGACAAGATGTCCGACTTGTCTGATCGTGCGGAGCAGGATCTCCTCGCAGAGGGCGAGGAGCAAGATCGAGATCCTATTGCTGTGGAGGAAGAGGTTCCCGTTTCATCAGACGTGCCGGTTCAGGTCCCTGAACCTATCCCCTCTACCTCGTCCGCTCTTCCAGCAGAGCTTGGACAGGCTCTCTCTTCCATCGTTGGTATGATCCAACAGATGCAGAAGGAGAATAATCAGAAGGCCGCTACTTTGGAGCTCCAGATGCAGAAGATCACAGCATCACGTGGACCTCCAAAGAAGCTCAACGTTAAGGACCTTCCTCTGTGCTCGGATGCCAACCCGTGGAGATATGCCGAGCACATGCCGATGACGATTGGGAAGATCGTCATGTCGGAGAAACTGGGTTCAGTTCCCCTTGAGGAGGTGGAATTCTGGCCCAGTAGAGGGGCCTACCCGGACTGCTATGTCCGTTTGAAGAAGGAGCCGGCTTCGAAGGAGGAGACGGAACCAAAGGAAGTGATTATCCTAGATCACTCCAAAGCTCAAGCCACCTTGACAGCTGCTTTAAAGGAGAGGGGGTTCTCAAACTCGAAGGTTGCCGCCTTGAGCAAGAAACACCCCTCCTTTGTATCCTCCCCAGCTAGGGCCTTCCCCTTTATGCAAAAGGGGTTTGCGGCCGTCATCAAGGCAGTTGAAGCTGGCAAGCCGTGCCCGTCCTTGGAGGAATGTAAACCTCTATCGCTGGCATTGCCAATGGATAACAAGGACTGGAAGGAGGTGCACCTTACTTTCTCGGTTGGGAAGTTAGACGCCGACATTGCAGGTCAGCAGTTCGGCGAAAACCTTCCCAAGTTGTCGGAATTCCTTCTTCGGAGGGAATTGGACACAAAGGAGCGCCTGGCAGCCTCGATGTCTCTCCAGACCAACATGGAGACGATGGCTAGCGACCCCAAGATGCCAGAGATGTTCATGGTTATGGCCAAAATCCATCTGGCCACAGTAACCAAGGACCTCTATTGCTTTGTGAAAGCAAGGAGAGCCTGTAGGGAGTTTGTGTTTGCCTCGGCCACAGTGAGGCACGAACCCAAGAGGCTCATTTCATCTAACATCTGGGGTAAGGATCTCTTTCCCAAGGACGTGGTCAAAGAGATCGTGGACAAGGCCGCCACTGAGAACCGCAATCTTCTCCTGAAGTGGGGCCTGTCCCTTAAGAGGAAGTCTTCTCCGGATGAGGGCCCTCAGCCGAAAGGAAAGGCGAAGAAGTCAAGGTTTTCCTCCCGTCCAGCCAAGTCCTTCAAACAGCAAAGACCACAGCAGCAACAGCCAGCTTTGCCTCCGGTTCCACAACTGGTAGCCCAGACCCCGACCACCTTCCAATGGGTTCCCCAAGCAATGTCATCAGCTTCCCCTGCATTCAATCCCGTGTTCGAGGGACAGTCGACCACGTTTCGTGCAAGACCCAGAGGAGCAGCTAGAGGGTCATCAAGACGCCCCTCTAGGGGACGAGGATTCAGAGGTGGTCGCGGCCAGGGAGGCAAGACTGCAGGACAGTCAAAGTGAAGTGTCGCCGGTAGGTGGGAGACTTCAGTATTTCCGGGATCGCTGGACCTTCGATCCCTGGGCCCACAGCCTTCTCAAAAATGGACTGGGTTGGAGTTGGTACAGTACTCCACCCCTGTGCCCTCAATTTTTCCAACACTCCACCCCCGTTTTGGAGGAGTACATCCAAGATCTGTTGGAGAAAAAGGTGATCAGGAGGGTAAAGTCCATCAAGTTCCAAGGGAGGCTGTTTTGTGTTCCCAAGAAAGACTCGGGGAAACTCAGAGTCATTCTGGACTTGTCACCACTCAACAAGTTCATAGTGAACCACAAGTTCAAAATGCTAACGTTACAACACATAAGGGCCTTACTGCCCAAGAGGGCATATACCGTCTCCATCGACTTGTCAGACGCATATTGGCACGTTCCAATAAGTCGTCGTCTCTCCCCCTACCTAGGATTCAAGCTACAACAAAAACTTTACGCTTTCAGGGCGATGCCCTTCGGACTAAACATAGCCCCAAGGATCTTTACGAAGCTTGCGAGCGCAGCTCTCAAACAGTTACGCCTAAAAGGGTTCCAGGTAGTAGCCTACCTGGACGATTGGTTGGTGTGGGCAGCATCCAGAGCAGAATGCTTGCAAGCTTCCCTACAAGTGATTCAGTTCCTGGAATATCTAGGCTTCATGATCAACAGAAAGAAGTCTCGTCTTTCTCCAGCTCAGAGGTTCCAGTGGTTGGGAATTCACTGGGATCTAGTGTCACACCGTCTTTCCATCCCGATGTCAAAGAGGAAGGAAATAGCAGGGTCTGTCAGGAGACTTCTAGGTTCCGAGAGGATATCAAGACGCGAACAAGAGAGGGTTTTGGGCTCTCTTCAGTTTGCATCAGTAACAGACCCTGTGCTAAGAGCACAGCTAAAAGATGCAGCGGGAGTATGGAGAACCTTTGCATCGAAAGAGCGAAGGGACGTAAAGAGACCGGTCCCACTTCGGCTACGTTCTCTTCTCAGACCGTGGTCTCAAGCCAGTCGTCTAAAGAGGTCTCTACCTCTTCAGCCACCCCCCCCGTCAGTGACAATCCACACAGACGCCTCAAAGGTAGGGTGGGGGGGTCACTCCCATCGGAAAAAAGTGCAAGGAATCTGGTCCAAGCTATTTGGGACCTTTCACATAAACTTTCTAGAAGCTATGGCAGTACTTCTGACCCTGAAGAAAGTATCCCCACGTCACTCGATCCACGTAAGGTTGGTACTGGACAGCGAGGTGGTTGTGAAATGTCTGAATCGGCGGGGATCGAGATCCCCACCTCTCAACCAGGTGATGTTAGCCATATTCCGACTGGCGGAGAAGAAGAAGTGGCACCTGTCAGCAGTTCACCTTCAAGGAGTCCGGAATGTGACCGCGGACGCTCTATCCAGGATAACACCGATAGAGACAGAATGGTCCCTAGACGCAGGATCATTCTCTTTCATCTTGAGTCAAGTCCCAGAACTGCAGATAGACCTCTTCGCGACGAAGGACAACAAGAAGCTGCCGAAATATGTGTCCCCATATGTGGACCCCGCGGCAGAAGCAATAGATGCGATGTCCCTCGATTGGAACAGATGGTCCAGGATCTACCTGTTTCCCCCTCACAATCTGATGTTGAGGGTCCTCAACAAACTGAGATCCTTCAAGGGAGTAGCAGCAATAGTGGCCCACAAGTGGCCGAACAGTGTATGGTTCCCTCTGGCTCTGGAACTACGACTGAAGTTCCTACCGCTCCCGGACCCAGTTCTGTCCCAGCAAGTCCAGAAGTCGACTGTCTTCGCTTCATTACAGAAGACCCGAACCCTGCAGCTCATGATTTTCTCTCCCTAGCGGTGAAGAAACGGTTCGGAATCTCGAAAGATAGTATCGACTTCCTGGAAGAATACAAGTGTAAGTCTACTAGGAGGCAGTACGAATCTGCATGGAAGAAATGGGTAGCCTTTGTCAAAGATAAGAACCCGCACGAGATCTCTACGGAGTTCTGCCTATCCTTCTTCATTCACCTCCACGAACAGGGGCTGGCGGCGAACACAATTTCTACATGTAAGTCAGCTCTAACAAGACCCATTCTATATGCCTTCCAGGTAGACCTCGCTAACGAAATGTTTAATAAGATCCCTAAGGCCTGTGCTAGGCTTAGACCATCAGCTCCTCCAAAGCCTATTTCATGGTCATTAGACAAAGTCCTTCATTTTGCCTCATTACTAGATAATGAGGAATGTGCATTGAAGGACCTGACTCAAAAAGTGATCTTCCTTTTTGCCCTTGCTTCTGGGGCCAGAGTTAGTGAGATTGTGGCCCTCTCGAGAGAGGAGGGCCGAGTTCAGTTCCTGGATGGGGGAGAACTGAACCTGTTTCCGGACCCTACGTTTCTCGCTAAGAACGAGTTGCCCACCAACAGGTGGGGTCCCTGGAGAATCTGCCCTCTGAAAGAAGATGCATCTCTATGTCCCGTAGAATGCCTTAAGGTCTATCTTCGTAGAACTTCAGACTTCCATGGGGGCCAACTATTCAGAGGAGAAACTTCGGGCTCGAATTTATCTTTAAATCAACTTAGGGCGAAAATTACATATTTTATTCGCAGAGCGGATCCTGACAGTTCACCCGCAGGTCATGATCCGAGGAAAGTTGCTTCATCTTTAAACTTCTTTAATTTTATGGATTTTGAACACCTTCGTTCATACACTGGCTGGAAGTCTTCCAGGGTATTCTTTCGCCACTATGCTAAGCAAGTGGAGCAGCTAAAGAGGTCTGTGGTAGCAGTTGGTTGCGTCGTTAACCCTGCTGTTTAACTCTGCGAGGAACAGCGGAATCATTTGGGACTTGGATTCTTGGGTGAATAGTTAGTTATATATGCTGATATAACTGGTAGTGTAGGCTCTCAGAGCCCACAATGACTGTTCCAACGTGATGGTGATGGTAACATAAGTACAGACAGGGTGCCAAGCGTTTGCCAACGCTATTGTCAGCAAAGTAGTAACATGGACGTTAAGTTGGATACCGGGGTATGTGTAAGTGACACATATGTTTTCTTTCAGATAATCATTCATCCATGCACTACAGTACTTGTGAAAATTGTTGGTCATCCACCTAGCATATGTACATATTTATGGTGACCATACCTATTTATTGTTTCTCAATAAACTTGTTCTCGGGAACCTTGCGTCTCCTTCACCTATATTTTTGATTTCATATTGTTTTTTGAGCATTTAGCCTATGTATATTAATCGGGGATATCTATAATAGCCTATTCCTTAATGCAAAGCCTGGATTATACTGGCTTATACTTTCCTTAGCAATAAGGACTCCACCCCTTTCTGAGGACGGTGGTAGTAGCAAGTTTAATCCTACGCAGATATAACCTTTTGTCTATTTTTACTTCGACCAGGGTGCTGGTCGGGACTTTTTCTTTTGGATACGGTAGTCCCGTAAGACTTCGCTTCATATAGAGTGAGACCACTATATGGTACTGGCTAGCGAGTGATTCATACATAGGTATATGTACTCTTCGTTCGTTTCTAGAGTCTAGTAGGACTCCTCCCTGTAGGGGGCAGGAAGCACTCTCATGGCTTATGATTAGTGAAAAGATGTATAACGGTAACATCTTAGGTCTGTCAGTCAAGTTGACTAAGAAACACTCTTGAGGAGTACGGCACGTATTGAGAATCCACAGATACAGTAATGCTCTGGTATACTTCCATCAGGACGACATGGCTTGAGCCCAAAAAACGGATTTTGAGCGAAGCGAAAAATCTATTTTTGGGTAAGATAGCCATGTCGTCCTGATGGACCCGCCCTGCTCCTTTTCAAAATAAATATGAGTGAAAAGGATAGTAGGACCCCTCCCTACATACAGTATCTGTAGCACCTCGTGTATCGCTACAAGGAATACAGATGGCGCCGTGAGCGGCGCAGGGCACGCTTTCGAAGCGGTGAGGAGGGATGCCTTATGAACGGCTCCCCCCTTTCTTATCGTTTTCGTTTTCTTGCCATTTTACCCCTACGAAGTGTTAACTCTATTCGGGGTATAGATTGCTATGAGGCGTGTCAAGAATACGTCCACTGATATTTACGATATCCCTAAGGTCTTTTTTAGGGATACTCGCTCCAGGAGTTAGAATTCTGGGTACCTGAAGGTAAATTCTCTGGGAATATCGCTGTAGTTGTAATATACCCTAGGAAGCTGCCTTTAAGGAACTTCCATCAGGACGACATGGCTATCTTACCCAAAAATAGATTTTTCGCTTCGCTCAAAATCCGTTTTTTGGGCTCAAGCCATGTCGTCCTGATGGAAGTTCCTATAGGGTAGCTTCCTAGGGTATATTACAACTACGGCGATATTCCCAGATAATTTACCTTAAGGTACCAGAATTCTAACTCCTGGAGCGAGTATCCCTCGTGAAAGGGATATCGCGACATATCAGAGGACGTATTCTAGACACGTCACATGGCAATCTACAACCTGGACAGAGATTTCGTCTCGTAGGAGGTGATTGACGAGATACGAATTCGGGAAAGAAAAAGGGGAGCCGCTCCCAAGGCTTCCCTATCCCCCGATTCGTATGCGTGCCTGGCGCCAATCCTGGCGCCATCTGTATTCCTTTTTGCGTAGCTTAACAACTCGGTGTTTTTTCCTGTTTTTCTCGCAAATCTTGGATTTATTCGACTTTTCATGGCTTCTTCGTCTTCGTCGGCCTCTGATAAGTTGAGTATAGTGTCTGTTATGTATAAATGTAGGCTCTTGGTAAAATTTTGAGTGATTAATAGGATTAATCTTTGATACAAGAGCCGTAGCCTACCAGAGGTGTCCTGGACACTGTCGCTCGCTAGGTATAAATTAGTTAGTCAGAGCGACATTCCTGGTTGTTTTGCTTTAATAAATTTTAGCTATTTAGCATTACATAGGATTTCCTTTCGTGCTTAGTATTATTTGGCGAAGTATTCGCCATTCTGGCCTACGCTAGGCCATGTAGCCTAGTCGTTTGGTCCTAGTACTTCATGCATGATTTTGGTTTTTCCGAGTGTAATTAAAATTTTATTGAAGCTTTAGGCTATATTTTATACATTTTAGACTGTGTGGAATATTTCCAAGATTGTATACGTGTGAGTTTCGGTGAATTAGGTAATCGATTCTCTTGGTGCCTAGGCTAATTGCTTATGGAGCCTTAGTATACTTTATCATACTTCCCGGTTGCTTTCTTTTCTTCGGAGAAGGTATGCAATCCCTTTCCCTCTGTTTAAGCCTTGGGCTTATCCCTAAGTGGTTTTTTCCGAATTTATTTTCGATAAAACTATACTAGGGTGTTACTGTACCTTCCTGTTCCTGTAGTTATGGTTCAAGAGGGACAGAACAACAGAGTTTTTAGTCTGAGTCTGTGTTGTCTGGCTTGGGGCAGAGTCCCCCTCGCTGACCTAACACATACAAAGGGAGCTTAGCTCCCTTAGGTCACTACCGAAGGTTTCTGTAGTTATGATTCCTTCTTTTGTGATCGACCAGACTAAGTCCTGTTGCTGTTCTCGGGGGAGGATAAGTTCTTCCCTTGGGAGTAGCAACGCCTTCCTTGCTTTGGTGCTCTGGAAGCTGGCAAGTATTGCTGGCCTTTTTCCTTAGATCTCCCTTAGGCTAAGATAAGTTTCTTGGCTGCGGGTGATCTGTCACTAAAGCAAGGTTGGCAGGACCCTCTTGTCCCTTCCCCCTCTCTCTTCGTAATGGCCTAGCCATTACTGTACTGTACCTTGCCGGCCGGCAGAGCTGGCCGGCAGCGGTCTTACTGTACTGTACGTCGTTCTACTTCTGGACCTAGTATAGGTTGGGATGTGGAATTGACTCAGACCATTGCCGGCCGGCAGAGCTGCTGGCCGGCAAGGGTCTTATGTTTTCGAGTGCTGCCCGGACCTCTCTTGGTCCCTCATCCATGCCTGCCGGCAGAGCCGGACGGCATTGGTCAAGGAAGCCTGAATTAGTTTCTCCCCTTCCTTATATGCACTCTTTCGGTTGCCGGGTTGGAGGTAGTGTACACTCTTATCCCGGCATCCATTCCATTTTCTTCTAGTGCTGTACCTGTCCCGGCTGCCGGCCTATGAGGCCGGCAGCCGGGCAGGGTAGTTCTCTGGTTCTTTTGCTGCCGGCTGGCATCGGTCTTGTACCTTTGCCGGCCGGCTTATGTCAGTCCTTGTCTGCCGGTCACCAAGAGTGTGGCCGGCAGCTGGGTACTACCTTGTGTAGTTGCTGGCCGGCAGCCATTGCCGGCCAACACTGGCTGTTACCGGCCGGCAGTTGCTGCCGACCGGCACAGGCATTTGAACCAGAGTGCTGCCGCCCTATAGCTGTTAAGTAGTATACTTTAAAGCTAGTTGTGGTGTGTGCCGGCCGGCAAAGGCAGGCCGGCACACATCCCCCTATACTGTACTAGTATTCTTCTGTATAGCATATACAGTAAGAAGAAAACTATAGTAAAGGTTTTGGTACAGCACTGTATCTTCTAACACTATTGTGTTTTCTTGCACATCCCTTTGCTGTTGCCCTCAGATAGGAAGCTGAGTTCCTCCCTGTCTATTATCCAGGATTTTAAAATCATTGCTTAGGTGTGAGCTCCACCTGTTTCCTCTGGAAACCTTGCATTGGTTACTCTAGAAGAGATAAACCATTTTTGATTTTATTATCTGGAAGGCTGCAACAATGGGTTGTGAGGGAAACACAAGTGTGTGTCTTTCCTTTCTGAATTGTTATGCTATACTATGCATATCCAGTGATACATAGTTCACTTGATACTCATGGAAATTTCTTCTCTTTACAGAAGGACACTCCGAAGTGGGGAAGTGCTTTCTGCAATGTCAGCAGCAAGAACCTCTGCGGACATGAGTTTTGTAGGAGACACGCAGCATACGGTGTCTCCAAGGATGATCTCTGGTATTGGGACCCTCAGGTATGTACTGTGTGCACTAACCTGATTAATGAGACATTTAAATAGCTAGGAAGAAGCTTCGTACCTGGGTAAGGGGCTTCCAAAAGAACACTTCTGGCCCTTATCTTCCAAGTGAGAAGATGAGGGCGTATCTTTTCCCTAAGGCATCAGCTGATGCAGTGATTCCCCAGCCTCAAGAAGAGATCCCCTAAGTTCAGATCCAGGTGGATGCTGAAGTCGCGGTCGCGATGCAAGACATCCAGCTAAATGACAGGATATCTGATGTGGACGGGTGTCAGGAGGAAGACCTCCTGGCAGAAGCCCAGGATGAAGTTCAAGCCCCTCTACATTGGCCGGTCTCCCAGTAGAGCTGGGACAGGCCCTCTCTTCTATTGTTGGAATGATCCAACAAATGCAGAAGGAGAATCAGGAGAAGGCGGCTGCAATGGAACTGCGAATGCAGTGCCTTGCAGAATCACATGGGCCCCAGAAAAAGCTCAATGTGAAAGACCTTCCCTTGTGCTCAGATGCTAACCCATGGAGGTATGCTGAGCTCATGCCGATGACGACTGGAAAGATCGTCATCTCGGATAAGCTGGGCTCAGTTCCCCTGGAGGGTGGAATTCTGGCCCAGCAAGGCATCATATCCGGACTATTATGTCCGGCTGAGGAAGGAACCAGCTTCAAAGGAGGAGACAGAGCCGAAGGAGGTCATAGTGATGGACCATGCTAAGGCTCAAGCTCTACTTTCATCCTCGATGAAAGAGAGGGGCTTCTCTAACTCAAAGGTAGCTGCATTGAATAGGAAGCTCCCTTCCTTTGTGTCCTCGCCTACTAGAGCCTTCCCCCTTTTACAGAAAGGGTTTCTGGCTGTACTAAAAGCAATCGAGGCCGGCAAGTCTTGCCCCTCCCTAGAGGAGTGTAAACCCTTGTCGCTGGCCCTGCCTATGGACCACAAAGACTGGAAGGACGTCCATCTTACATTCTCAGTGGGAAAGTTGGAGGCTGATATTGCCGGACGTCAGTTCGGCAAGGACCTCCCTAAGCTGTCTGACTTTCTTTTGCGAAGTGAGTTCGATACAAAAGAAAGACTGACTGCCTCAATGTCTCTTCAGACTACTCTCGAGACGATGGCAAGTGACCCCAAGGTCCATGAAATGTTCATGGTAGTGGCCAAGCCTCATCTGGCCACAGTGTCGAAGGATCTTTATGGCTTCGTCAAGGCAAGGAGAGCTTGTAGGGAGTTCGTGTTTACCTCGGCTACGGTGAGGCACGAGCTAAAGAAACTAATCTCCTCCAACATTTGGGGGCAAAGACCTTTTCCCTACCGAATTGGTCAAAGAAGTTGTTGATAAGGCCTCCGTGGAGAATAGAAACCTTCTCCAGAAGTGGGGGCCTGGCTATCAAAAGAAAGTCTTCCCCGGATGAGGGTCCTCAACCAAAGAGGAAGACTATGAGGACTAGGCTACCGTCTCGGCCAGCCAAGCCTCTTAGACAGCAACAGCAACTGCAATTGCCATTGCCCCCAGTGCCCCAGATCGTGGCACAAACCCCCGACCACCTTTCAGTGG
>NC_090738.1:139343517-139348517 GCF_036898095.1 Palaemon carinicauda | reverse complement strand
TTACAATGATGATGATGAGTTGAAATTAAACTCATCAGATTTTCCTCCTATTACAGGGTTTTTTTCTTTCTTAAAATAATTTTTTCTCTCTCCATAGATGTAAACAAATTTTGTTACTGACCATTCTATGATCGCTTGACTTTAACTTGTTTAGCACATTCACTTTATTAACTTATCTAACTTTTGACTGGAAATAAAATATTTTCATTTTCTTCGTTTCTCCATTTGAGCTTCTCCATGTTAATTTTTAATGTTCCATTTAAATTAAAGATAGTTATCATAATTTTGAAGTTGCTTCTTTCAGCAAATTCTACAAACAGGATTCTTCTATCATTTCTTGTGTCGGTTCCAAATTCAGATTCTTTAGCATTGAATTCTTTCAAACCAAATGTAAATTGAGTCTAATATATCTTTTTTTTTCAATAGATATCTCCAGATCTTCATAAAAACGTTGCCACTTCTTCCTCTATATTAGATGTAGTAGGAGTATACGTTTGAAGGATCATCAGTTTATACTTCTAATTTAGTTTGATAATTAATCCTACAATTCTGTTACTAATGCTACAAAATTCTTCAATGTTGCTTGCAAAATTTTTATTGATAAGAAAACCCACTCCATTTTCTTCGTTTCTGTCATGTCCTCTGGAGCAAAGTATATGGCTCTCTTTTAATCCTATATAAAATTCACCAGTTCTTAAAATTTCACTCAACCATATTGAATCCTGATTTATTGATTTTAGCTCCTCTAGTAACACAGAAAAAGGTTTTCTTCCTTAGACAGGGTCATGGCATTGTACAGTAGGCGTTAAAAATGATTCAACAAATTTCATAAAATTTCATTAAAAATTTACTAACTGGCAACTATAATGCATATCTTAAAAACTTATTTTTTTCTAACATTGAAAGCTATATTAATTAAAATAAAGTTAACATATGATGCTCAAATATCATATCTATAATATTTATAAGAATACTAAGAAAACGAATAATGTATTAGTAATTATTTCAAAGAATACTATTTCAAAATATAAAAACGAAACAGTTTGGAAATTTTCGTGCAACGCAGGATGATCAACATTAGCTATGTATATTTCAAGCAATGCAGAAACAAATACTTAATTTCATTCTGTATTACCACTTATTTTAGCGAGGATGCAAAAAAGCCATGCAATCATCAATAAAATATAAGGGGAAAATTTTTGTAACATTAAACATAATCAACCGTGCATGCACTAATATTCAGCTGAAGAGTTGGTTGGCTAAGTAATTCTGATATTTACGTTTATGAACTGACCGTTTTGATTCAACTTTAGGCCTGGCTTGGGTTTTGAACAACAACATATATGTAACAATATTTACCCAATTAATAAATTACCTGTCATGGCCTACTAGTGGTAGCATTAGTCTCAATATCCTCATTGCCAGTCAGTGCTATTGGGGCAGGGGTCATGACCCCAGTCCCCCAGAATTAGCTGTAGTCACAGCGTTCGACCGAACACAGTGATCTTAGAAAGAAGGATATTTTGTCACCAAGTCTCCCGTCAAGTGGCAGGATATTATATTTTATTCCAATTATTGTCATTTTTTTATGTGATGATAGGTATAAGTGATTAACTGTAAAACTACAGAAGACAATTCCCTGATGAATGATCAATGTTACTTGAAATATTTGTTTATCAAGAAAATTCCTCGTATAAACAATATGTGGCAACGTGATATCAATTTTTACCGTTGATGGCAGTATGTAGGCTCTTAGTGCTCAAGTAAGGGATAATTTGATTGGTAAATTAACTTTCTTCTTTTATAGCATTATATCTAAAGTTATCAGGATTTCTTTTGATAAAGAACAACGAGGTTTAGCATCTAATTAAATGAAACATAGATAAGATAAGTTGGATTAGAAAAAAAAAATCCAAGTAGAGCTAAGGTGAATGGAAGCCAAATAGAGTTAGTAACAGGAGAGATAGGAGATAACATTACTCGTCCCATTCTTTTCAGTTGATCGAGATCGTGGAGACCCAAGGAACATCTTAGATGTTATAAGGAGCATAGATAATCAATACAAAGTGGCCCCTATAGGGGGCATTCTTAAAGGGAGTTATTCAAGGAATCATTATCGACATATCTATCAATGAAGGGCAATATGTTCTTGTAATGGTCTCAAAAAGGACAAACAAATCAACGGAGATGTTTCAGATCTAAACATATATGCAGTAAAAAAAGGAAACACTAGCCTAAATAAGTAATTGTGTTGTTATACGTTTTGTTACTGCTCAAGTGATTTATTTAAAAAAAAACCGTCTTCCATATAACATTTGTGTGAATTTTCTTATGAATAAGATTGTAATTTACTTTTACTCAATATAGTAAATCAGAAATATATTTTCTACCTTGCAGTTTATTAAATTGATTTTGAATATCTAGGTGGTTGTATCATGATTTATATATATATATATATATATATATATATATATATATATATATATATATATATATATATATATATATATATATATATATATGTGTGTGTGTGTGTGTGTGTGTGTGCTTATAAGTCACTAAATAGGCGTGACAATATATTCAGCCAAGGCCACAGGAAAAATAAAAGAAGGCGTATCGAGCGCTTTCGTGTTATTTCAACACATTTTCGAGGTACAATGCTAAAAACACAGAGAACATCTAACAAAGTAAAAAAAAAAAAAAAATTGAAAAATATTGGAAACAAGTATTCAAAGTCCGGTTAAAACTAGTACAGCAGATACAAAACAGTTCAACAGGTGATTAAAAAGAAACAATCTTACAAATCTAATTAACAACAAATGGGTCCCGTTTGTACATACCCAGGCTTACATTCATTAAGTCACTGTGATATTTGATAAAAGCAGATTCAATTATATTTCTTCGAGTTGTTTTATATTGTAATAATATAACTCGTAGAAATATAATTGAATCTGGTTTTATCAAATATCACAGTGACTTAATGAATGTAAGCCAGGGTATGTACAAACTGCACCAATTTGTGTTAACGAGATTTGTAAGATTGTTCTTTTTTTAATCACCTGTTGAACTGCTCTGTATCTGCTGTACTAGTTTTAACCCGACTTTGAATACATGTTTTCAATTTTTTTTTTCAGTATTTTTTGTTTACTTTGTTAGATGTTCTCTGTGTTTTTGGAATTGTACCTCGAAAATGTGTTGGAATAACACGAAAGCGCTTGGTAGACCTTCTTTTATTTTTCCTGTGTCCTTGGCTGAATATATATATATATATATATATATATATATATATATATATATATATATATATATATATATATATACTCATATTTTCATGTATATATAAATATATAAATATATATATATATATATATATATATATATATATATATATAAGTATATAAATATATAAGTATATAAATATATAAATATATAAATATATAAACATATATATATATATATATATATATATATATATATATATATATATATATATATATATATATATATATGTTTCGTGCAGACGGATAATGAGACGAAGGCATATGGGTTTTCTTCATTTATCATAAGAGGTTCGTTCGTAAGTACACTATACACAACTGCCCTCTCAGGTGAGGGGCTTGTCAACTCGAGTGCTCACTGGCAACTGAACTCCCTTCGTTACAAAATACAATCATTGCAAAACTTGCTGACAAAGGTTTTTATAGGATACCCATGAATATTGAGTTCATTTACCTTGTCGTACAAGACATCTACATACACGAATTATGGCATTACTGCCACCCCCCCCCCCCCCCCCACCACCAAAGCTCCTCACTCCGGGAGGAGGCGCGCACTCACCCTCACTAGTCTATGATATATAGAGGACAGTCCAACCCAGAATAGGCATATTATATACTTAACAGAAATGGAACACAGAATATATATATATATATATATATATATATATATATATATATATATATATATATATATATATATATATATATATATATATATATATAATGTAATATTATTGCTATATATTTCTAAATTATTTAAGTTTTTATAGATGTATAAGGTTAAATATACTGTAGACTTAATGTTTTCCTGCTTTA
Organism: Palaemon carinicauda; assembly: GCF_036898095.1. Lineage (NCBI taxonomy): Eukaryota > Metazoa > Arthropoda > Malacostraca > Decapoda > Palaemonidae > Palaemon > Palaemon carinicauda. The sequence continues at coordinate 139,344,423 of NC_090738.1, read as the reverse complement.
ATTGTTTGTCTTTTCACTGGTGGTTATGTTAGTGGTTATAATGGACTAACGGCTGTTTTATATTTTCAAGTGGTGTTGGTTACGTGGCTGCGCTCCTGCGTGAACGGAGTTTTGGAGGGGCTTTTTTTGAGGATGGTTCCTTAGTGTGTTTCTGAGCCTCCAACATTGAAGGGCACGACATTTGCTACTGGATTATATTTACTCCTCGCCATTGCAGAGCTACAGTGTGAAGCTATTTAGCTTTTTGGATATCCTTTCTCTGCAGCAAGGACCCAGATCATCTTAACATTTTGTGCACTGCCCTTGGTTCAGTAAAAGCCAAGGGGACCTCTCTGTCCCAAGGTAATAATATTTATACCTGCTTAAGTATCGTGATCACGACCGTTGATAGTCAGCTGACGTCATTAGTGGAGCTTGTGAAAGCCTTTCAATCACACCAGCCATCGTCAATTTGATAGGGATATTTAGTTTGTATTTGTTAGGATGTTCTCACTTTTCGTTGGCCTTCTCCTTTCTGGACCCTCTCTCCATTTAGTATGCATGTGTTGATGATCTTTCTGTAATCGTGTAATTGTTTTCTTCTACAGGGAGTTAAGATTGAGTGTGTATCATTTATTATTGTATTATTGTGGTTCAGGTGTTATTTCTGTCTTGTTATTATGTATTAAAATTAAGGAAATTTTTGTGGTATTTTCTTTGTCCCCTTGAGTTGACTTTGCACTCGTATTGATGTTTGGTTACTATTCCACCTTTAGTGGACTTAGTACTGTATGATGGTGAATACTATTTGATAAGTGTAGTGTTTTGAGTGATGGTCAAAGCCAGCCATCACAATATATATATATATATATATATATATATATATATATATATATATATATATATATATATATATATATATATATA
>NC_090738.1:139333517-139338517 GCF_036898095.1 Palaemon carinicauda | reverse complement strand
AACCTGGAAGGTGAATCCGTTCTTAGTTTTGCAACTCGTATTTTTCGGGATTGTGATTCGTTTGCTGCCCAGAGTGCCAATCTCCCAGAAGATGATAAAAAGGCATTTGCCCGTAAACATATTTGCAGATTAGTAAACCCATATTTGTGTTGTTATTTATTATTTGTTCTTTAGCAGAAGTAGTAAGTGCGATACAAAACATTTTAGACAGTTTGCCAGAAGAAAGAAGGACTGGGAATATCGGGGCCGAAAAGTTGGCAGCCATGAGAGTAATTCGACCCCTGAAGAGTGGTATGGGGTAATACAGACAAAAGATTAGCAGAGTCTTCAGATGTTGGCACTGTGGGGGAGAGGGGCACCTATGAGTGGAGTGCCCCACCCAAGGATCCCACCGCTGTTACACTTGTCAGACCTACGGTCGTTTATCTCCAAAGTGCCCAGCTAAAAATGCACGGGGCGGGTGGACTGGGGCACACGCACACCTCTTCCCACCCAACATCCGAGAAAAAGGGAACAGAGGAAGGGGGAGACGAGGGAGTTCGATGCCTCCCCCCTTCGCATTACATCACAAGCAGTAACGGAGGAAGCAGTGACGACAGACAAGACAGAGCTGGCACTGGGACCTCCATCGGTACCCCCGATCTCACCCCCGCAGCACTAGGGAGAGGACCAGGGGGCAGCGGCATGGCAGTTGAGGTCATTAACCTGTGCCCCATATCTCGTAATGGCCATCTAGGAAGATTAGCAGTTAGGATCCACCTGCAAGATAAATCCATCCGAGCGCTGATTGACACGGGAGCCAGTGTTTCATTGATTGAAAAAAAAAATCCTCAAATCCACTGTCATTAACATTATTTCGTGGCCAATGATTATCCTCCGATGAATCAATTCACAAACTTTCGAGAAACAAAGTTCATGAGTCTTTTCACGTTCCATGACCTCCCGCTTCACCTCTTCACTGGAACTCCTCCATGTTGATGGACCACAGTATTTCATGCGGCAATGTTTGTGATACCTTGCCTCTGACGCAAAAAGATCATACCCTCGAATACGAGTGGCGAGTTCTTCATCACCCCGTTGTTCTGCTAATGCGATGATAGTGTCCCCACCACCGTATGAAAAATATGAAAGACCCTCTGAGGGTCAAGACCCTCCTACACAGACTTTCTTTCTCTCATAGCTTTTACAGAAGATACAGTTCTGATCAAATATAACTTTGTCAGCTGAACTGCGACGACTTGGCCTCATAGAGGGACCCTCGGTGACTTCATTACTAGGTTTCAGGCGGTCTAGATTTTTGGTGAATCTCTGATAACATTCACGATGGTAACCATAATTTTCTCCATACTGTTGGGGGATTTTTCCACAAATGCTATCACGCTGTAGAGACGACCCAATCGGTTGAGACTGTCTTCTATCCCGGACTTTGCAAATACTGGCAAAACGTTCTTCAGGATTTTGCAGTTGGGAGAACCGGACGAAATCAGTTGTTTTAACGTTGCCGTCGTGAATTATGCATATGTCGGTATTGACAGCTGCTGGTCTTTGGTGCTAGCTTTTCTCTTTGCCATTTTCCTGAGGTGAGTCTACCCGAAATTATCAGAAATTTTGGCCATCACCATGAGCTTTATCAGTTTTTACGATTTTGAGGCAAAAAAACGACAAATTTTAAAATTGACCTTTTTACATAACATGTCATTTCCTTGATTTGGACAATAAGTAAACTTAATGGGTATCATTTTATTTCTTAAGGTCTCTAGAGATGAAATAAGGCAGAAAAAGTCATCAAATATTGGTCTGGCTGGTTCTGGGGTACATTTATGGAGGTGCCTAAAATTTTCACTTAACCCAAAATTTGGTGACCTTTTGACCTCTGGTGACGTAATTATTAAACATAATTGAAAATTGTCTATTTTTTGTTAGAGGGGTCTTAACCAAAAATTTTTGTATGTCATTTATCTTTCTGTGACCATTCAGTCTGGAGTTATGTCTAATTAAGTTTCCCCTACCCCAAAATTGGCAGCAGCCAATTCGATGATGTCATCAAAGAAGGTGGCCCAGTAGTGATAGTGAGTCCCTATTTTTTCAATGGGAACATTAAAGAAATTAAAATATGGATCAAATGCTACAACCTAAATGCACTTTTGTCAATTTTAAGGGGGGTGCAAGGTGAGCCCCCTCAGCCCACGGACTATTGAGGGTACACTCGGGCACACTGTTCTATCTTATATCTTATTTTTCTTCCTCTGGTTTTTATAGTTTATAAAGTGATGTTTATTTTATTGTTGTTGCACTTCTTAAAATATTTTATTTTTCCTTGTTCCCTTTCCTCACTGAGCTATTTTCCCTGTTGGAGCCTCTGGGCTTATAGCATCCTGCTTTTCCAACTAGGGTTGTAGCTTAGCAAGTAATAATAATAATAATAATAATAATAATAATAATAATAATAATATGTATGCAGATAATAATTCCTGCACAGTTGAGAAGACAGGTGATTGCGATAGTGCACAAGATGGGACATATGGGGATAAGGAAGACTACGGAGAAGATAATGAAACACTTTTCCTGTCCTGTCATGCATAAGAACGTTAGTTAGTTTTGCCATGCATGTCACATATGTCAGATGGCTGAAAAGCCCAATAAGGGTATCAAGGAAGCTTGATAGGACCGAGGAAAAGGTTAGCAGAAAAATGGAAGGACCAAGAGGAAACGTAAGGAAAATATGTTAACAATTTGAAGAAAATTTTCACAAAAAGGCATGAAGATGACGAATCAAGGACGAACGAAGAAAAAGTTTGGTAGGAAGAGTATGAACAGACAGGCTACAGGACTCTTCAGCAGAGGACCAAAGAAAATGTTGGCAGGAAAAGGGAAGGAAACGGACAAAGGACAAAGGAAATGTCAAAGATTTGAGGAAATGAATCGGTGAGTTAATGAGGTTTTCCTTTGAAGTCATGAAAATGAAACAAGGATGAGCGAACAAAAGGTTTGGCATAAAAAGTACGAACAGACAGGTTACGGTTGGACGGCAAGTGTTGGTCTACCATTGGAAAGAAGATTCCCTCTCGCCAACGAGTTCTCAGAACCATTCCAGATTTTGGAGTAGAGCAGTGATTGGACCTATGCTATCGGAATATCAGGAAAAAGGAAAAATCTGAGGAAAGCCATATCAACTTCGAAACTGATACTTAAAGCACCATATTTCACTGAGTAATTCCTTATCAAAATGGATGTGTCGGATAACGTGATTAGAACTATTTTATTGATAGATAAGGAAGGAATTCTTCATCCTGTTTGCTTTATGGCGTCAAAGCTGAAAAAGAAGCAACGAGTACTAGACAGTTGAAAAGTAACTGTTAGTGATAGTCAAAGCGATACGGAAGGTTGTAATTTATGTAAGTCTACCACAAAATGCAGAAAATACATTGTATCCAGATCATCATCTTGTAACTTTTATGGATAAGATGAAAAAAAAATCATCAAAGGTTAACTTGGTGGTCGTTGTGTTTGCAACCATATTGTATTAATGTAAAGTTTATATCAGGAAAATTAACAAACATGTGAAGATAATATGGTTGCAGATTATTCATCTTGGGTTGAATCGATGAATTCAAGCCCGGAATAAATAATCTTTTTTGGTGGGTGCTATCATACGAAGTTGGACTAGTGTAAACACAGTAAATTATTAATGATTTTCTTTATATTTCATTTATTCATTCAAGAGATGATACCCAGCCCGTAAAATGAGCTTTTATGCAGATGGAAGTATTTTTATGTAAATTACTTACTTTCGTCATTAATTTTATTGTTTATCCAAGTTAATATATGTATATTTACGTTATTTTTAAAAATTATATTTTTATTTTAAGTATGTTTGTTCCGAAGTCTTACCTAATATAATCTGTGCGAGATATGAACAAGGGGTTAGGTAATATTCTTTTATATTTTATGAAGTATTGCGTCATGTTTGAGAGAGAATGTTCAGTAACATATGCTTCAGAAATTTTGCGAAAGGCCTGGTGACATTTTTTTTATTTATTTTTTTTTTCTTAAGACAAAGGCTGGGCAGAGCTAGCTAGGAGAGTCATCTCGAGGGTGCGTTGGTGAGCATCTGAGAGTTGCGTGAAAGCCACTAATTTGACTCTTGACATTTTTATCTAGTTGGAACTTCTGACACCAATAAGCAAAGGCCCCACACTTCCCAAATCCTTTGGAGACTTCTGAAAATAGTAGTTAGATTTGATATAAAAGGTGACACCGATGTTAGGTTACACAGAGAGAGATAGATAAATCCCGCCTGAAGACAGCCTCCTTCCCCTCTCCTTCTCTCACTATCGCACTTAATCCAGTGTATTGTTTTGGAAAGTTTTCAGTACGTTTAGCTTGTCCTCTTCTAAGTGACTCTGTACCACAAAGCAAGCCATATATATATATATATATATATATATATATATATATATATATATATATATATATATATATATATATGTATGTAGGTATGTATGTATGTATATATATATATATATATATATATATATATATATATATATATATATATATATATATATATATATGTATGTATATATATATATATATATATATATATATACATATATATATATATATATATATATATATATATATATATATATATATATATATATATATATATACCTTACAGTATCATTATATTCCTGTTATAAAACTTAGCATAGAAAACAATAGCATATTTACTTTTAGTTCAATAAAGAAATAAAGTTTCACATTTATACTAATGGGATATAGTTAGACGTACTTTGAGCACTGAGCAGTCTTTATTTTTCTCTCTCTCTCTTTCTCTTTAATATCTAATATTTTTCGTCATAGAAGTTATCTATTTCATTAAAAATTAATGAAGTTGATACCTAAAATATTCGTATAAAATTCAATATAACTTTATAAAATATTATTCTAATGAGTATGATATAATACCCTTGTCCTCCCAGTGTCTTGAAAGAGCC
>NC_090738.1:139295386-139302886 GCF_036898095.1 Palaemon carinicauda | reverse complement strand
AGTTAAGGAGTAAACTAAACATGGGTAGACATGTTGTATCATGGTTGCAATTTTGGTAATCCTTATCCTATATATAACCTTAATGCAACTGCCCATGGCGAAATAATATGCAATTGTACGATATCTAACATATGTACAATGATGATTTAGGTGTTTACAATTAGGGTTTTGAAGATGTGCTACATCATGTTTAAGTAGTCTAAGTACAGCAGCCACCTTGGATTTTTCAAATATCTGTATGCCACAGAAAAAAATAGGTGTCATCAACTTGGTAGGGCTTTTGATTGACTTATAAGACTTACAAATGCAAATAGGATGCCCTTTAGTGTTTGCTTAAACTACCAGTTAATAAGGAATTCAAACAGTAATTAGGGATATTATTGCGTTTATGACAATAAAGATTTTGAAGTCTGAATTATTAAAATTTTGCATGATGATAATCATTTATATCTTCGGATGCCAAAAGCTATACCTGTTTTTAATCTAATCTTTTCACGGTGCAATGGAATTCATACATTGGGAACTATTTGAATGATATTTGCAAAAGACACAGCATGACGCTAATTGACGTTTACAATCACATCTCTTCGAAACACACTTCTGACAGTTACAGATTAAAGTGACGTCATCTAGAAGCATCTGAATGCAGATATCAGGCATCAGCAAGCCATCCATTTTTTCTCATACCATACAGGTTTTGATCAAGAAATTTCTACTGAGACCGTTCATCTGCAAGTGTGCTGCATGAAAGCTTCTACAAATATACCACATCGTTGAGGTTGAGGTTGGTGGCAGCTGATCAATTGTTACATCCTTACTTTGATGATATATCTAATATCTTAGTTCATCTTCTGTTTTTTTTAAAAAGACCCAGGCTTTGAAACCTGATCCAAATAAGCCTCTCCTTTTTCCATTGTCACATTAAGGGTTGGGTTTTTGTGACTCAATCCAAATCTTTTGAGCAAGCTTGCTTAGTCAGCTTCCAGAGCTGTAGCTTCTGAACCAATTTTGTTTGTTGTGTCGCACCCAGATAGAGGATGTGCTGCAAGCAGTACATCAGAGGGGCCTGATGTTTTGTATAGGTGTTTTAAAGAGGTATATATCTAGTGAAATTACCCTTACCAGCTCTCATCCGAGCCCTGAAAGTCAATGCTGTTGTGTTATACCCTGGCGGTGGAGTACAATAGCAAGAACATGTATCAGCAGACCGTAAACAGATCCTCTTGGTCCTATCTGTGGTTGTCCGTAATGCACGAGGAATCAGTCTCAGATCTGTCTATTCAAGGTCAAGGTCAAGTTGTGAGAAATGACTCACTGGTTCTTAGGATAAGTTGACATTTCTTAGAAAGAGATTAGGCCAATGACTCTTTTCTGGTCGAATAGCTATTCAGACAAAAGTTTCTGGAGCTTTGCTTTGTTTGATCCCGAGGACTAGAATTTATCTATACATACTCATCTAGATCACTGATCTCAATGACCCTGATTGTTGCTCTTCCCAACCTCTCACAGTCTTTTACTGATCCTTCTATATAACTGTCAAAGACAAAGTCAATATGTGATGGTCTTTTGCAAGTATTGTAGACTATATTCCAAAATGTATCAGAAAGTTCACTAAAGTATGTAAGATTCCTCGTACTGATAAGTCTAATGTATGCCATCACATTGACAACATATTCTGCGGTACACTCGTAGTCCCCTAATGATATGTTGATATAGTTTTCCACTGATAGTGACTTTTTAAGATCAATTGTCATTAAGCTTTTGAGTGATTTGGTCATAAGTTCATCTTCAGCTAGTAGAAAATTCGTTGGCAGTAGGTCCATGGGTGAAAACTTCCCTCATGCCATATCCTCTGACCTGAGCTATGGCTACTGTCTTTTCAGAAAAGCTAAACCTTTTTCTGCACCATTTTCTTTTGTGGACCTTTACTGACACTTTTGGTAGTGCGGTTAAATGTATGAAGGTGTGTCTTGTGAAAAGTACCATTCAGTCTCTTGGTCCTGGCAACATAGTATTCTGCTCTGAATGCTTCATACTTCCTTTTACCAAGGGCTCTCAAACAGAGCAGCTATGACCAAACTTCATCAGGATTAATCTGCTGGGTGAAATTATTGTGAAGCTTGGGTTCTGTCTTCTCTTGTACTTTAAATGGGGTTTTCTTTGAATTCACATATGTTATAATGTCTGTCCCTTTTTTCTCGTCACCTAAAACCACTGAGCGCTCACTACAAGCTGCTTACTGTCAGCATCTCATAGTACATCATTTCCCACTCTGTTACGAAGTGCCTCTTTCTGGAACTGCCTATTATATAAGAATTACTCCTCTGTTAGCTATTGATGGTTTGATCCAGGCACGTGTCAGCACCTATAGCATTGAACAGACCCTGTGCTCATTTTACAACAAACTTCCTAGCTAGAAGAGGCTGGTGAACAGCAGGAGCAGTTTTTTTTTAGTTTCCACGTGTCCTCCATATACACTGAGCCCTATCGAAGGTAGTTTGGTCTGTCAAACACTGCAAATAAAGTGCAAAAGGTTAGAACTATGTGCAGATGCAAATTCCAGTATCCTTAATGATCAGCTCTAATAGTCTTTCAGTAGGTATACCATTTAAATGAAGTTGTCCCCAAATATATATGTCTCACTGTGTCTTTGTTTTAATTTCTGAACTAATCAAAGTCTGCTTTATTAGAAGTCACTATGAATGCCTTGAGATACACCTTGGTACATTATGGGTTCTTTTCTTCGTCACTGGCTTTCAGTCTCTGAAGAAGTGTTAGTTCTTCTTGATAGCTTTCTGTTCCATATATCAAGAAGAACTATATCAACTCTAACAATTCTATTGCATCCGCTAACAGATATTTTCTCTTTATTGACCTCACATGGTTGGATTCAATCAGAACTGCTTCCACTACATTCATTCTGAATATCATACACCCGGTCCGGATAGTCTCTAATCCTACTCCCCGCTAGTACTTCCCATTACAGCCAGGCAGAATTTTGATCATGTGGAATAAACCTATGCACAAAACCAAATTTGAGAATTTTATAGACTTATATAACATTTCTTTTCTTACAATGTGGTACATACCTTCATTACATGTAACTACCATCCTTGTTTGATTAAGGGGACTTAACAGATTCTGAAAGCTCTTTTTTGCTGTGTAAACAGTAGCATACATAATCACAAGGCTAAGAAGTAATGGGAGAGATTTTAATCATTTTCCTTGGAACATTTTCTTCAGTGACAAGGGAATTGAAAGTGACCCATGAAGACATAACTTGTTTGTTCCAATTTGGCTTGACTTTACTAAACTGAATACTGGATAAATCCAAGCTGCTCAATATTCAAGTAACATCTTTTCTCTTCATAGCATCATGTTTGCTCGTGTCCATTTTGTATAACTCATCTAGGATAACAACGCTTTCAGGATTTTTTTTTCTTTTTTCTTTTTTTTTTTTTGCTGGTTTTATGTATTAAAACAAAGTTTAGCAGTAAACCTTATATCTAAAAGTCTGCTAAGGGTAATCACAGGTGTCAGAGGTATTGGCTTTCATCTTGGCAGTGAGGAGTCCGTCTTGAAATAGTACTGACACTGTATTGATTCCCTCCCACTCTTGATATTGTTGCTTCCTCACGGTGAATATTGTTAAAGGCCCTTATGGTGAATATTTTAGGATCAGAGTGGCTAGGCAGTGGGACATTACCCTCTGCTGTCGTGACAATAAAATTTGCCATATTATTGTGATGGTAAGGCAAAAGTGATCAAATCCTTTGATCGAAGTAAATTCTTGCCTGTTTCATGTATAGTTTGAGCATTCATGATATGAAGAGGCTCCTGCCATGATGCACATTTTAGTATAAGATCTGATACAGTGCAATCATTCCTCTTTCTCTGAGCTAGGAGAGAGTAGACTAACCGTCATCTTCCTCAATATCATCTTTATTAGCCAACCCTCCTGAAGACTGTCGAAAGTCATTATGATCAAACTGAAACAATGTCCCTAAGGAATCTTAATACTAATAAATGTATGACTCTGTTGTTTCAGGAATTTTCAAGGTCATTTGCATCACAAAGTTTTCTTTTAGGTAAAATTCTGTTAGCGATAGGGCTTCATGAACCGTGTTAGCACATTCAGTAATAGGATTAATATCTCGAATTGTTTCAGCTTTATCCTCTGGTGGAGTACCCTTCAGAAACACCATTGTAGGCTTGTTTACACCTCGTGGGAAAGATATCAGTAGCCTGTCACAATAGTGATTACTAAGCAAGATTCTGATTTCCCTGTTAGTAAATGCATAATCTAAGTCACTGCCTAGTTAGCAAAATTTCTGAGATTACTATTGGCATATCCGACACCTTAGACAAAATGGACATCTACAGAAGCAATCAACTCATGAAATACCTCCAACTTATTTGGAGATTCTTGCTGACAACTGTTAAATGCTGTGTACCTCTCATACCTACTAATGTATAATCTAATGATGTTTTAGTGTCAGAAAAGTCTTCGCTAAACATAGAATAGATACCTTGTAGATGATATGTTCGTGTGTACTCTTCATCTTGATAATAGACAGTGGATTCCATAAAGATTTCAGCTCTATAACTTTTCACATAGACCTTTTTATCTAATGTTACCAAATACGACACATTACTGTTGAGTAAATGTCAGTGGTGTTTTGGAGACTTGTGGTTTAGTCTTTGATCTGGTATACCTCTTCTTATTATCATCATCAGTTACTCTACAATTATTGTCAGCTGAAATACGTGTTTATACTTTTTGCACTGTAATTCTGTCCATTCTTTCCTTAAGAGAATACTTCTCGTAACAGTCATTGCTTACATGGTAGAGATATTGAGAGTTTTTTTATGCAAAAGCCTTTTATATACATCATCTTTTTTAATTTTTTTATGCATGTAGGATGCATTCTTGTCCATTTTCAGTACAAGATATCTCACAATGTGTATATTGTTTGCATATTATACAGTTGTCAAAATCTGTTTCAGACCATCTACACTTCAGTGGAATATTTTCCATATCAGCCATTCACCTATAGCAGAAAGTACTTCATTGGTAAGCATCATACCTCTAATATGTAAAATTCTAGGGAATATGATACAACATGACAATACGTAAGATTTCTGGTTCACTACAGCTGTCCTAGACTATATAACCCTGAATTATCCTATTTTCCATTTCCAAAAACTTGTATATAAACACCTAGACCGTTTTCTTAATATGTGGTAGATGTCGTATAATTGTCTATTATTTTGCCATTGGCACCGATGTTATAGGTATAAATAAAATAAGGATTTCCCAAGTTGCTACCATGATCCAGCATGTCCACTAAAGTCTATTTTACTCCTGAAGGGGTCTCTTACATAAAACATTTGGGATATGTAAGGGGCCTTCAAGTCCAATGCCTGGACCCCTCTACATACACCCTCAATAGGTAGAGCTCAGTGCAATGGAGCTGGTGTGGGATCACATGAAACAATATGTGCACTCCTCCCTCTGTTCCATCCAAGCTGACGCGACAGGCTCACAGTCACTGGTGAGGTGAAGGCAGGGCAATACCTCAATTGCAAGCTTTCGAGGATAGTTATCATTCAACAGATAATATATATCATATTGATGATCCTGTCATTATTAGCCATAACAGTGACACTGGTGATGATGTTGATTTGTTCTTAGATAGCAATGAAGACTTAAAATCAAAAGCTTGGCCATCAACTATATTCTTTCAATCAGCCAAACATTATGATACTTCGTACTTCAATCGCTATCCTCCTCCTTTCATTAACTTTCTCTCTTACTTTTTCTTTTCTTAATATACAAACGGCTATTTATCAGTGTCTTTTTAGTAGCTTATATATATATATATATATATATATATATATATATATATATATATATATATATATATATATATATATATATATATATATATATACTGTATATATACATATATATATATAAATATATATAATATATATATATATATATATATATATATATATATATATATATATATATACATACATATATATATATATATATATATATATATATATATATATATATATATATATATATATATATATATATATATATACTGTATATATATATATATATATATATATATATATATATATATATATATATATATATATATATATACATACATATGTATTTATATATACTGTATATATATATATATATATATATATATATATATATATATATATATATATATATATATATATATATATACATATTTAGTATATATATATATATATATATATATATATATATATATATATATGTATATATATATATATATATATATATATATATATATGTATATATATATATATATATATATATATATATATATATATATATATATATATATATATATATATATATATATATATATATTTAGTATGTATTTATATATATATATGTGTATATATATATATATATGTATATATATATATATATATATATATATATATATATATATATATATATGTATATATATATATATATATGTATATATATATATATGTATATATATATGTATATATATATATATATAACCTAGCCACTGGGGGAATGCAAAATAGCCCAACTCAGTGCCGGTCCCAAGCCCGGATAAATAGGGAGGGTTGGAGTCAGGAAGGGCATCCGTCTGTAAAATCTCCTGCCAGAACTTTTATGAAATGAGTCTTACAAGGAACGAGAATAGGGCTAGGTTGTCAACTGGAAGTGACCCACAGATACATCGCCCTAACTCTGTGGACATGCAAGGGCTACCGCATCGTGAGCGAGTGCGGCTAAAGATGAGAGCTCGAGAACTACGAGTAGTAACCTTAAATGTTGGTACAATGACAGGAAGAGGGCGGGCAATAGCTGACCTTATGAAAACAAGACGAGTAGATATTCTGTGTGTACAGGAGACAAGATGGAAAGGTAACAAAGCGAGGGAACTTGGGGAGGGGTATAAGATGTTCTATAGCAGAGCAAATAAAGAAGGTAGGAATGGTGTTGGAATAATTCTGTCAAGTGAAATGAAGAAGGAAATCGTTGAAGTAAATAGAAGAAACGATAGGATTATTTGGGTCAGGCTGATGGTTGAAAATTGCACAGTTAACATCTTTAGTGCATATGCACCCCAGTCAGGATGCTCAGATGAAGAGAAAGATCACTTCTGGTCAGACTTAGAGGAGGAGATGGAAAAGGTACCAGCAGATGAAAGATGCCTTGTCGGGGGAGATCTGAATGGGCATGTAGGCCAGAATAACCATGTGATCAGCCGTATACATGGTGGGTATGGCTATGATGAAAGAAATGCAGAGGGTGAGAGAATTGTTGTTTTGCTGTGGCCAAGGATATGGTACTGGCAAACACTTTTTTCACCAAGCGGCAAGAACATCTAGTTACGTACAAAAGCGGCGGAAGGTCCAGCCAGATAGATTACTTGATGTATAAGAGGA